>NC_056734.1:766376310-766483810 GCF_019279795.1 Protopterus annectens | reverse complement strand
ATCTGCACACATGTACTCATTAACCTAAGCACTGCTAGTATGACATCAACACGACCATGTTCCCAATGATAAGAAGCTTACAAGTTAGTATTACCTCATCTCAACACTTGGTATGCATGCAGTTATGGGCTGCGCTTTAAATGTTTGTACAGAAAGGAAGAGGGAAGGTGCAAATGTTTACATTAGTGATGTAGCACTGTGCTCTAATGCTGTTTCAATACATCTGATTAAGTATGGGTTGCTAATGAAGACACCGTTACCAACAGTAGTATGTATGAAGTATGCTTTCCATTCATGTGTACCTGGCCATTACAGTGTTCGCTCGAACTTCATGTATATTCTCAGAGAACTGTACATAATGCAGACACATGCAGTGCTACATAGCATAAGGTATACCTATGCATCTGACCTTGTATACACTTCCCATGCTCTGGGATATACACTTCCCATGCTGTGGGATACTCCTACTCAAACAAGAAAAGTGACCACACCAGGGGCAAGTAGCAATTCTACTGGACTGATGTAATAGTCCACACATTACACATGTCCCCTGTCCCCATGGTGCAAGGCCCACACATCTACATTACAGCGTCCGTGCTTAGCAGATTGGCAGCATTGACCTATCCTGTGTCCATGTGTGACTGATTTTCTGTGCATTATGCTGTAGCATACAGTTTACAGTGGCCACTGGGCATATGTTTTCTTGTCTGGAATGTGTATCTACTGTATGATTGTCTGTCTGACTGGTATAGACAGTCTCCAAACTACCACTGGTACACAGAGAGCAGTGGTCATTGTGAATCTGGTTCCCAATTAGACTGAATATTTAAAAACATGTCTTAGCTTAAAAACTGTAAAAAGAGGCAATACTCATTCAATATGATTTCTAAAGCTCTGTATCAAAGTTAATTGTGTACTCTACATTCTAACTGTACTCAGTTTTTTAAAGGAAATACTCTTATGTTTGACTTGGATAGATTTAAAATAGTTCACGGATATATGTATAGCATTATGAGTTAAAGACAAGGAGAAACCCACCATGTCTTTCCCATATTACTGGAATGCTGACACTAGGGCAAAAGAGCTTTGCAAGATGTTTGTTCCCAGTTGTCCTTGGAAAAAAACATTTACTCCTAGCTGGCTAGTGCATATATCAAATGATTTATAAACTGGTAAGGTAACCAAAGAGAATGAATGCAGTTTTATCCCACTGCAGTCAGACATGACATTTTCTTTGTAATGTTAGCTTTGATTTATATGTAGTCACTGCATGGCCTTATGTGGACTTTTAAAACTATCATTTGTATAAATCAAATATATGCACTCACCAAATGTCATTCAGATACTTTTGAACACTTTCCACTGAACCAACCAACTTTCAAGTAAAACTATTTAAGCATACTCTTTGGTTGAAGTAATGCTTTAAATAATAACTTTTTGAATAATTAACATAATATAGTGAACTAGTATCGTCTACAATTTGCCTTCTACTGTTTCTAAAACTCATAATCGCTATGCTCATTTTATATGCAGTCATGATTCAGTGCCACCAATCAGTAATAATCTTCCATAATGAGATTCAATTAACAATAAAATCTAATTTCAAATAAATATGCCAAAATTAATAATTTTAAATTCCTTAGAGTTTCATATTTAAATATATATTAAGCCTCTTTCTGCACTAAACATTTGAAATGTTAATGCATAAATCACGTTTACTTCTGTGCAGTATAAAAAACTTAGCATATTTTTATTAGAGGTTTAGAGAAGTTTTTTCCAGATGTCTTCCTTTGTAATAGTGTTACTGATGTAAGTAAGCCAGAAGCTTTTTTTTTTTTAAATTATGCACCCTCCCATCCTGCTACTAAGCATTTTTCACTGAGTAACCCCTATAGCTCCTTTTCACATCATAACAGGCATACCTGTTTTACATGCGAGTCTGCCAACATCTGAGATGAGACAGCCTTGTGGCTACAATATCCTAGGGCATGGGAGATAGGAGTTATGCGATAAGTAAAAGACATAGACTGGAAATGACCAGTTTGTTGTGGCCCATCATAATTCTAACAGAAGGATTAACATGAAGTGACATCAAAGCATACAATAGGCATGCCTACACATTGTGCACTGGATGTCCGGACACTCCTCCTGCTTCATAGAGTGCAGCTTCTATAGCATTTTGGCCTCTAACAGAGGTCTCACAGGCAGCAGTTATCACCGCACCCTATCATGAGACAGGAGAGCTGTCCAAGATCTCCTGCACCATACCCATAGCCTACCTTTCCAATGCGCTGGGCCTGTTGTCAAACCTTGATCAGATCAGCACACCTTTGTGGTCTTCAGCTGGTTAAACACTGGCTAATTTGCTGAATGCTTCTTTTAGAGAAAGGGGGACCCTTTGCTCTTGAAATTTGACAGAAAAAAGGTTTCTGTAGTTAAGGGATATAGGATCAAGTGTGATATTTTCATTTTACGGATAAAATGTTTGCAACATCATCTTTATGAAAGACTTCTATGAGTGACAAATACCTTACCAGACAATTGAAAGTAAAGACTTTACATTCTTGCTTGGTTTAATAGGGCAAAGACTTGCTTCGCCAAGGCATCCTTCTTTTTTGAAACAGAGTGCATCTCTTGACCAGTACGGTGTTAGAGGGCACAATTAGCACTTCTTCCAATCTGTCAGTAGTGCGTCACCTGAATGGTGATAATGCATTTGCAGTCAGGGCTGGTGTGTGTTTCAGTGCTTTGTATGTGTGGTACAAACTGTAGGAAGGTTCTCCGCAAGCAGCTTACTGTAGTTTAAAAAGTGAAAAACTATGATTTTTTTTAATTTGTTTGAGAACCATATTTTTTTGTCCTGAATACAACAGTCTTTCTCTTTATATTATTAATTTTTTTTTGCTCTTCAGCTTAAAGTTGTGGGGAAAACCAGATCAGACAGGGCACCAGAATCACTAGCTACAGCTCTGCCTCCTTATGTGGAATTGCTAGCGGAAATAAAGCGTTAAGATTTCGTACCTTTTAGCCTTGCAGCCATCTAAGCTCTTTCTACCTACCAGTGACCCTGTTATAGTTTGTCGCTCGTCTGGGCAGGATAAAAGAGATGAACAGTTGCGTGTTCGGTTCAAGCAGCTTTATTACACACAAATGCATCTGGATTGAGGCTTAGTAACTTGAACATAAATAAACTTATAAACAGACTGACAACTACACTCATACATGTTAACACTCTGGCTCTTCTCTTAAAATGGCACTGCTGCCTGCACATGCTCACTACTTATATGCACGTACCTACACTTGGAAATGCTTCTTAAAGCTATAACACGCACTCTGTTCTACATCCTCCCTCATTGAGAAAATAGATCATACACTAGATGACAGTTTTCACTGACATGCAATTACACAGAAATGGTCCTTTGACATGCAGTTATACAGAAATAATTCTTTGACATGCAGTCATACAAAATTAAATGCATATAAAACAATCATGTCCAGGTTGCTGTGTATTTTACACTAGGTCTAGAAATACGACCTGATCATGTAATATAAAATCAGATTTCGGCTCTAGCAATGGAGACTGTCTTCAAGGAATGTTCAACTTTGGGACATCTGGGAAATCATCAGGAATGGGAATAGATACTGAGGCGTGCTCTTCAATATGAACATTGTCAGGGTTGCTCTGAGAACTAGAGTCTGTATCACAGGTACGATACTACGATATTAATCCAGACACTGAAAGAAGATGCCTGCGGTTTGTCTTGTACTCTATACCCTTAGATTCCACTAAGTAGGATTTCTGCTCAGCACATATGCCTTTCACTTGACCAATTCGATCAAAGCCTTTCACCGTTTGTTTCCGCACTGTCTGTTCTTCTTTTAATGGATGAAGAAATCTGCTCATTTTATCATAGCTGGACTTCTGAAAGGAATGCTTCTTAAAGAGTTGGGCTTTGATCGCTCTGTTGTTTTTAGCATTAGGCACCAACAAATTAGAACTGATAGGCAAGGTTGTTCTAGTTTGCCTAGATAGAAGTCTCTGAGCAGGTGAGCCAAGTAGGTTGTTACAGGGTATATTTCTGAGATTAAGTAAATTCAAAAAGATGTCAGTATTGTCACACTTGGACCTCTCTAGTAATTGCTTTGCACTCTGCACTGCACGTTCAGCAAGACCGTTTGACTGTGGGTATTCCGGACTACTGGTAACATGGATAAAGTCCCACTCTTTTGCAAATTTCTGAAACAACTGACTGGTAATTTTGTGTGGTCTACCATATACTGAGAAATGATGTTTCAACTTGGTAATAACAGCACTGGACACTAGGTTAGGTAGCAAATTGATCTCAAGCCAGTTTGAATAAGAGTCTACCAACCCTAAGTAATGTTGACTGTTCCATTCAAATATGTCACTGCCTACTGTTGAACATCCATCAGTGTCTTGACAGAAAAGGCCAAAATTCTAGCCCCCTCACCCTTCTTTTGGTAGCTTTGGAACCCGGATGGCCACGATGCAAAATCTGAATGTATTCATGTTGTAAGGAAGTAGGAACAATAACTTCGGGGCCTTTGAAAATGATACCGTCTTCCATCAGCATCTCATCTCTGTTTGGAAAAGAAGATTATACTTCTGGTGGTACACAAACTTGCTTTGAAGGCCATCCAACATTTATGAAGTGGTTGAGCTTCTGCAAAATTATATCAGTCTTTGTATGATCTCTCACCTTATTAAGTATTGTGGTAGAAAAACTATGCAATTCCATGACATCAGAGTCAAAATTCCCTGCATCAAGCTGTTCTGTGGTATTTCTGGGTGAGCTGGATAAATTATCAGCCAGATAAAGAATATATATATCCTTTTGTATAGAACATTTTGAAGCTGTATTTTTGTAAACTGAGCATCATTCTTTATAGTCTTGATGGAGTGGTATGCATAGGCTTCTTTAAAATAGTTACAAGAGGCTGATGATCAGTTTCAATTTGGATAACTCGTCCATAAATATAATCATGGAAATTCAAACATGCGAGTACAATTGCCAAAAGTTCTTTCTCAATTTAAGCATACTGCATCTCAGTTTGGGTAAGAGTTCTAGATGCATAGACAGCAGGTCTACCCCTCCTGAAGGATAACTGTACCAAGACAGAACTTTGAAGCATCACAGGAAAGAACTACTGGTTTATGATCATCATAGTATCTCAATGTAGGTGGATTGGCAATTTGCTGTTTGATGTTATCAAATGCTCTCTGATGTTCTTCCAGCCATGACCAGACAACATTTTTGCTTGTCAGCTCTCGTAAAGGTGCTGATCACTCACTAAAGTCAGGGATAAATTTGCCCAAATAGTTAAACATACCAAAGAAACGCTGTAGGGCTTGGATATTTTCTGGGGCTGGAATCTCAAGAATGGCTGCTTGTTTGGAAGGGTCTGGTCATAAGCCTGTACTGGTAAATAAATGACCTACATAAATAACTTTTGGAATCCTGAATTTACATTTCAGCAGATTGAGCTTTCATGTTCACTTCATGCTTTCTGTCCATAACTTTCCTGTGGTTTCTGTCATGCTCTGCTTCTCTATTACCTCCAACCAGTAAATCATCGACTATTATAGCACACAGATAACCTGAAAAAATTTGCTCCATTGCATGCTGAAAGACCTCACTGGAAAAATTTATTTGAAAAGGCATTCTAAGAAATCTGTATCCACCAAATGGTGTGCGGAATGTAGTCAGTAATGAAGATTTGTGATTAAGCATTACTTGCCAAAATGAACTCTCTGCATCCAGGACAGAAAAAGCAGTGGCACTTGGCATGAGGGTGGCAACCTCCTCGACTGTGTGCATAGGATAATGCGGTCTCTTTAATGCTTTGTTCAAGTCTCATGGGTCAATGCATATTCTGATTTCATCCGAGCTTTTCTTATGAGCAACTAACATGGAAGACACCCACTGTTGGTTCTGTGACAGGACAAATCACACCTTACTGCACCATCTTATCTAACTGGACCTTGACTTTGTCCTGCATAGATATTGGAACACTTCTCGCTGGTCTGACTTCTGGGTCTACCTTCATGGAGCACACAATTGGAAGTTTGCCTAGCTTGTCTTTGAAAACATCAGCATACTCTGAGAAAATCACATCAGTAAAGCTGGAACTGGGATATGCACTTACATGATGGACTTCTTTGGTAAAAGAAAACAGTTTCATTCTTAAACAGTCTCTGAGACTTAATAATGACTACACAGGTCTTCTGTCTACATTAAATTGCAAGCTGTAACTGATCCCAGCTACATAGCATGAAAGCACTACCGAGCCCTCGGTTTGAATCTCTTCACCTCCATAAGCAACAAGCTTCGCACAATTAGTCAAATTAAGTTGCTCACCAGCTCTCACTCTAGCAAATGTTTCTGCTGGCATTACATTTCACTTTGAACCAGTGTGTACTTTGAGCTCTGTGAGTTTATCATTGATCAGGACAGTACAAAACACTTTATTCTATGCTAGTAAATCTACTGCATTGACCTTTTCATTGACCACTGATACACCATCTACATAGAAAGTAGGGTTGCAGCTTTCTACATGATCAACTTGCATTTTCGAGTGACCTTTCTTAATAATTGAATGAGACTTGCTTAATTTACAAAACTTTTTCTCAGGTCAGTGATATAATCTGCAAAAGTTTCACCTGGCTTTTGGTCTCTTGAATAAAATAGGTGCATCTCTAATGTAACATTTGTCTGGGGGTTGCACATTTCTCTAAATTTACGTTTCAAGTGCTCAAGGTCCTCTCTTGATTCAGCCAGTACAACAATATGGTGGTTTTCCCCTTCTCCTGCATATACTACTGGTGCATACACAAATTAATGTTCTCTTTCAGTGGCTTCTGACTCCTCTAAGTTAAGCAAAATAAATGCCCTTGTATGTGCATCTTTGTCAGAAAAAGCTGCTGTATGAAAATATTGTATTCCTGCTCAAATACTCTGAAATTTTCTGCATTATTATGATTAAATGCAAATGGACTGGGTCTGAGAAATGCCTCTGTCATATCAACACATAGTAGTGAAGATGCTTGAAATTATGTATGAACATACACAAACACAAATATATGCCAGAACTAGTAATTATGCCCAATAGCACAACAGACTCTCTGAAATAACTGCACTTTGCCAATTAAGTCTCCGTAGCATGAGAACACTTTGAAATCACCGTACTTTGCAAAACCACCCTCTATCAGTGTAAGAAATACTTTAAAATGACTGTACTTTGCGAATGAACTGTACACAGCACAAGAAGCTCAGAATAAGAAACGCTTTGAAATGAATGCACTTTACAAATGAACTGTATACAGTAGAATAACTTTTCAAAATGGCTGTACTTTCTGAAATAACTCTGTCCAGTGTCGGAAACACTTTGAAATGGTGGCACTCTGCAAATAAATGTACACAGCACAAGAAACTTTTTGAAATGGCTGTACTATGACTGCACTTTGCAGAATAACTGTACTTTGCACACAGCAAACTCTCTGAAATAAGTGCACCATAATAAAGCACACACTCTGCAAACACTTTGCACTCTGTGAGATACTTCGTACAACTCTAGTTATGATATGAATGGCTTCGGTCAATGCGAAATTGTCATTTATGCCAAATCACGGTTGTTTGCTAAAAATATGCAGTCGCCCTGCTCTTTAAGGTTATTTTGCCCTTTTTATTGTACTTGTTAGACCCATTTAACCGCTCATCATGCTCATTACAATGTTCTTGTGCTTGTTTTACTTTAAACATGCTCTTTATGCAAACCGGAGGTAATTCTGAGCACCACATAAGTATTTCTGATAGTTTTATCAAATATCATGTTTTCAAATACTTTGTTTAATTAATGTGTTTTGCCTTTCGTTTGATTAATAATGCGTTTTGTGCTACTCTTTGATTAATAATGCATTTTGTGCCTTACTAATGCTCCTTATTTTCTTTGCAAAATAAATAATTTGTGCAAGTTTTGGTTACCTGAAGTTCATTTCTGGCCCTTTTTAATCGTTTGAGTACTGTATCACCCAACCTACCCAATATACCTTTACCGTCAACTCTGCACCTCATGGCTTGAAGAAGTTGCACTGTCAATCTCAGTTCTGACACTATGTTGCTCGTCCAGTCAGGATAAAACAGACTAACAGTTGTGGGTTCTGTTCAACCAGCTTTATTGTACACATTGAGGCTTGGTAACAAACTTATAAACTGACTACTTCACTCATACATGTTAACACTCTGGCTATTCTTTCAAAATGGCACTGCTGCCTGCATATGCTCACTATTTATATGCACGTGCCTACACTTGAAAATACTTCTTAAAGTTACAACACACGCTCTGTTCTACAGTTGTTGCTCCTTCCTTCCAGGAGGTACTTTCCTGGTCATGGGGAGGGCTGTTTGACTTGCATTCTAAGCCATTTCAGTGGCGGGAATTGGCAAACAAGTCACTATCATTGTGCAGGTGATAACAATGTTTTGCTGTTCCTTATACTCTGGACTGGGCTACACGGTCATGTTACTTCTTGTGCTGCCTCCTTGCATTCTTGATTGACTTATGGATGTTATTATATGATATTTTTACTCCTACCCAACCTGAATTGTCCCTGCACCAGGGACCAGTATTTGATCAATGGTAATACTCAATTGGAAGAACCCTACTTTAGGGATAGGAGAGCAAACTACTGGCTGCTCATTCTTACCCCTCTCACCTGGCACCTCAGTCATTGCATGTGCTTCTGAAACAAGGTTTCCTGTATCATTATCAAGGCATATACCGTCATACCAGCAGTGATGGAAGTTTCTGGAACACATCTGAATAAGTGAACAGTGATTTAGTTAAGATGCATCTAGGCTATTAATGTGAACAAAGAGCTCACTAATTGTGTAACCTGATCAGAGTTTACCTTTGTATAAATTACTACACGAGTTCTTCACGGTTCTTACTTGGTACTAGCTTTACCAACATGCACAGTTACAAAAGTGGAAGTGTTCCACAGACTGATTTCTACATGTATCGCTAAATATGCAATGTTTCTAACTACAGCACCTGTTAGGAAGCATTGCACTATAGGTTTTTGGGAAATACATACAGCAAAGAAAGACTGAGCAAATGTAAGTTGCATTATATTAACCACAAAACATTGCAAAATCATGAATTTAGAAAAAGAAAACTGAAACGGTAATTAAATATTAAACATCTGTAACTTAACAAAAGCAGACTGAAAAAGACCTAGGCATACAAGACAAAATTTGTGTTTTTGTGGAATATGCATCAGATATATACCGAAGGGCAAAAAGGATGACGTCCTTAAAACAGGAAGTATTTACAGTATAGCATAATGTATGGAGTTCAGATAATGAGATTTCTAGATGTTTCAACTATGTAAGCCATAAAAAGCATTTATTTATATATATATAACATTTGTTAACTGTGTAAATGAACTGGTTCAAGGTCCTTTTTCTGTCATGATCCAGGTCACAAAGCAGACATAGAAACATGTTCAAAAAACTTGTACAAATTGTATACTCTGAAATTTATTGAGGCATTCAGCAAACATATGTGGTAATAATACAGTTTGGCGTACACAAAGTGGTGTTTTATATCCATATTAGCAGGAAGAATTAGAAGGCTGTATAAAGTTGATGTCTTTAAACCAGAAGTAGGTAAAGGATACATTTTCTTCAATTACATTTATTTTTCACATAAATCTGATGCGTCTTTAAAGCAGTTCGAGACTAGATAAAGGATACATTTCCCCAAACAGATACTGTAACAGATGCAGAATGAGAAACACGTGATCCCCTGTATATATTAATAAAGGATGTCAAGTAAAACATAACACACATTCTAAAGACATTTAACAGTATTAATTGAAAGAAATCTTACAATACCATAAAGGCTAACTTTTGGACACTGCAGACCTCCTTCAGACCTAGCAAAACTTATTTCATGGGATAGTTTTCAGACTGTTTGGAGTGTTTCCATTTGGATTTTTTTATACCTCCTGTTGGTCCCGTAGAGCTTGATTTGCTTTCTGGTGTGTTCTTTTTTTCAAAAATGATCATATACTGGCAGTAAACATTATTTGATACCAATATTAAGTGCATTTTTATGACTGAGGAAAAAAGAATCCACAGCCAATATTTCTGGTAAAAATATAGATATACCTTCGTAAAATACCTACTGATGTTCTAAACAGTCCACACCAAACACCTTACTATGCAATCAAGAATAACTTAAATCAACCTGCACCTAACTTATTTATGCCACCTAATTTATTTATGCCACATTAGCCAGAGGTACTTACACTGGGGCTGCACACAGTTTATTTACAAACTATTAAGACAAGCAGCCTATCTGTCCCTGGAGGAGTGGTTTCATCCAGAAGTTAGTAGTTTATTGGTCATTTTGGGCTAATTTTGATTGTATCTGCTCTATTTTCTGGAAAAAAAAACAAACAAAAAAAATACTTGTTTCCTGCCTTTCTGAACTAGTATGGTCCAGTTTTCAGGTCACTGCTGAATCCAGGGCTGTGTTACAAGTGTCTCTGTTGCCCATACTTTACTTGGATAGAAGGAAGTTTCTCTGTTCACCTGTGAAAGAGGGGAGCTTTGAGCAGCCTATCTGTTCCTGGAGGAGTGGTTTCAGCCCAGACGTTAGTACTTTATTGGCCATTTTGGACTCATTTCTCTCTCTTTCACTTCCCTGCTATAAAAAATGCATTTGCCCAGTTTTTGCGCTTGTATTCCACTCAGCAAGTGCCTTCCAGGTTTTCTGCAGAGTCTACAGCAGCAGAGAGACAAAAGAGAGACTTTGGAGTGATTATCATTTTTCTGCTTTTCTTGCTGTCTTAACTAATTTCACCTAAAACGTCAGTTTGTTTAGCGAATCTGTGATTTAAAAAGTTTGTTATTGCTACATATTGTACTTATTTGCTGTCTGCAGTTGAAATAAGTCATTTTTGTGTTTAAATAATCTGTTTAACTGTTGTAGGCTACACACTAAAGTGTGGTAGCCTTTTCTGTGCATTTAAAGTGTTGTTTTGATTGTATCTACTCTATTTTCTGAAAAAAAAAAAAATATATATATATATATATATATATATATATATATATATATATATATATATACTTGTTACCTGCCTTTCTGAACTAGTATAGTCCACTTATTAGGTCACTGCTGAATCCAGGGCTGAGTTACAAGTTTCTGTGTTGCCCATGCCTTACTTGGATAGAAGGAAGTTTCTCTGTTCACCTGTGAGAGAGGGGAGCTTTGAGCAGCCTATCTGTCCCTGGAGGAGTGGTTTCAGCCCAGAAGTTAGTAGTTTATTGGCCATTTTGGGCTAATTTCTATCTCTTTCACTTCTCTGCTATAAAAAACGCATTTGTGCGGTTTTGTGCACCGGGCAGCATCGTTTAGCTATTCTTGGCTCCACAAAGTGTACTCTTCAATTTTTCCCTTGGAACTAGACAAACCTTCAACTTTAGCACTCAAATCATTCATTTCACAGTCAAGCACTTGCTTAAAACTCATAGCAAGCACTAATTAACCCTAGCACTAGACCCCCCTATACTGTCCAGAAGGACAAGGCTCTCTATTCGTCCCCACCAGCCAATCAGAAAAACAGCTTACTCTACCTATTCAGGCTTGTCCAAAGGGCAGTTTCCAGTGTACTCTCCAGTCCAACTAGTGAATCTGGGCATTTTGAGGCAATGTTACAACTGCCTCATGTACACAGACAACCCTGTCCTTCTACCACCAATCACTAATATATGCGAGAGATGCAGTTATACAGCCAAACTGGAGGCAAAGCTCTCTCAACCCAAGACGAACTGACAGTCAAGAGGAGATGGGTAATACTTGCAACACACCACCAGTCTCTCATAGACCTAATAAACCAACACCGGCAAATAACACACATGAATACATGAAAACATACTTGGAGGCTCTAAATAAAAATCTGCAAAAGCAACCGAGACCTCCAAAGCAGACATCCAAGCAACCTCCACACCCCATCACCAACCATGAAACACATACTTCACATAATCAGTGTGCCATGCAATCACAGCCCTTACTGCAAAATAACATACCCAACACACCAGTAATAGGTGACTCTATAGTCAGGCACACTGATGTCCCACTAATTAGGCTGGACAAGGACAGTTAGTCAGTTAGCTGCCTGTCTGGTGCCAGGATCTGCCACATAACACAAGCACTCATGTCACTCCAGAACAAGTACAAATACAACTCTGTCATTGTCCATGTTGGTGTGAATGACCTGAGACGTACCTTCCTGGACTACATGAAAAGAGACATGGAAGAGCTCTCTGATCATGTAGCCCAGGCCGGTATGACCCTGACCCTGAGTAGCATCCTGCCCTCCCCAAGAATGATGCCACAGTATAAAGAAAAAAATGATCAATTTCAACAATTGGCTAAGTTTCTGGTGTCATTCAAAGGGGATCCAGTATCTGCCCGCCTGGGATGACATGCTCGACAAGCCACATTGCTTCGCAAGAGATGGCTTGCACCTGTCACCCTTAGGCTTTTGAATACTGGCCAAGGCTCTTTCCGCCCCCATAGTGCCTTTTTTAGGCAAGGCTCAAAAGACAAACCCACCACCATAAATAGCACAAGTAACCAAAAATTAAGGGTAATGCTACTCAACACCAGAAGTCTAAACCTCAAAATGCATGCACTCGTGGCACTCCTCAGTATGGAGAATATCGACATCTGTGCAGTAACAGAAACCTGGTTTAAGGCTCCTGAGAGCACCCCAGCACTACTAGGTTATAACTCATACCATACCTTTCGGCCACAGAACCAGGACTGAAACACAAAAGGCGGGGGTGTATCCATATTCATCAAGGATACCCACAACTCCAGGTTAGTGGCACAGCACAATGCATCAGAGATCATCCATGTGCAACTAACAACGGGCAAAACTGCAATCCAAATTGTAGCTTGATACAGATCACCCACCATGGCCCAGGACCCCCATTCTGCATTTCTGGAGACACTGGGAAATATGATGGTCCTACCAAACACCCTAATACTGGATGATTTCAATTACCTAAACATAAACTGGGAGAACTACTCAAGTACTAACTCCCTTGCCCAACGCTTCCTAGAATTTATAAACTCGAATGCCCTGGATCAACTGGTCAACACCCCCACCAGAGGGCACAACATATTGGACCTGGTCATTACCAACATGGGCGATCATTGTTCCACACCGGCGGTCAACCCCTCGCTGGTTAGATCAGACCATAAATCACTCTGGATATCCACATTCCGCCCCCACCCCCAATCAAGGAAACCACCATGAAAAACTTTTCAAAAGCAAACTTCACATTATTTAAGACCAAGGTGGAAAGGTTCACAGCCCCCATGCTAAAGGACAATGCTGTCCAAGCTGCTGAAACCTTTACAAAGGCACTCTGTGAGCATCTGCAGGAATGCATGGATCGTGCTATCCCAAGTAAAACCAAGACTCACTCCTCCAAGAAAAGGAAACCAGTCTGGTGGACCCCTGCCATAAACAAGCTATACAACAGGAGGAGGAAACTAGTACAGAAAAGAGTAAAATCCCAAGAAGGAAAGACATCCCTGATCAGTATCAGCAAGAAGCTACGATCCCTCATTAAATCCTCCAAGGCTAGTTTCGAAAGAAAAATTGCCAATGACTCCAAAGATAACCACAAAGCATTCTTTAGCTATGTCAAGAACCCAAGTGGAAACTCTCAGATCTGCTCTGAGTTAGTGCAGAATGGCACAAAATACACTGAACCGACTGATATTGCCATCATTCTGGCAGACAGGTTTAGTGCAAACTTCACCCCCTAAAGGACCCATAACCCATACCAGAAGAATGTAGGGCCCCGTCAGTCACCAACACACAGGTTAAAACAGCCCTATCCAAAGCCAAAAACACAGCTTCAATGGGACTGTACGGTGTCCCAGGCTGTGTCTTACAAGAGCTCCAAAATGAACTAACCCCTCACCTAAACACAATGTTCAAACTCAGCCTCTCTACATGCTACATTCCCACAGAGTGGTGCACAGCAGCAGTTATTCCACTCCACAAAGGACCCCGGGAACTATAAGCCTGACTAGCCTGGTCTGCAAGGCTATGGAATGCATCATCACGGAACTCATTAACAGAGACATTGGGAACCTCCAAACCATGGACCCTACCCAGTTTGGCTTTGTTAAGGGCATATCATGCCTCCTAAACCTGGTGGACTTCTTTGAGATGGTTACCAAGGCATTAGATGAGGGAAAGGAGGTCCACACAGCCTACCTAGACCTCGCAAAGGCTTTTGACACCATTCCCCATTCTAGCATTATAGATAAGCTCACCAGCTTGAACATAAACCCCTACATCACAAGATGGGTTGCCAACTGGCTCATGGATGAAACCCACATGGTGAGAGTTGCAGGCTCTACATCCGACTCTAAACCGGTTACAAGTGGCATCCCCTAGGGTTCAGTCCTAGGACCCCTCCTGTTCGGTATATGCTTCTCAGAGGTACAGGCAAGCATAGGAGGACTATGGCTGGCCAAGTTCACAGACAACTGCAAACTAAGGGCCATAGTTGATTCTCCGGCTGATACAGACACCCTGCAGATGGGTCTCACTGAGACGGATACCTGGTGTCAAAATCATGGCCTCAAGCTAAATGCCAAAAAGTGCATAGTCATCCCCTTTGGAAAAAACAAAGTACCCGCGAACTACCACCTACCACATAGGTGGTAGTCCCCAAAATACAGAAAATGGGATCTGGGGACCCAAGTAGATAGTAATCTCTCCTTTGATAATCATATTGCCAAGGTGGTTAGAAAATCCTATGTGGCCCACCTAATCACAAAAGGGTTCGCATCTAGAACAAAAGAGGTTATTGTGCCTCTCTACTCATCACTCATTAGACCCATCATAGAATACAACGCCCCATTTGGGATGTACCTTACAAGACACCTGCAACAGCTGGAAAGACCACAAAAGTATCTCACCAAGAGGATTACTGGCCTCAAACAGATGCCCTATGCAGCCCGACTCAAGAATCTCCAGCTGTACTCTGTTGCATACTGCTTACTCAGAGGTGATCTCTGCCTGACATACAAGGCCATGTACAACCCAGAATTGATGGACATGCTCTACCAAAAAAAATAAATCCCAGAGAGCCACACGCTCTAGAGATATAAACCTCACCACAACGATAAATAGGACATGCTGGAGGGATAGATTCCTGTCCCAGAGACTCCCCATGCTTTGGAACAGGATTCCAGTATACATCAGGCAGAGCCCCTCACTAACACTCAAGAGAAACATTGTCGGGTGGATGGGAAACAGAAAATTTACCCCGGGGATCACTGCAGTGGCTCTGCTGGACAGTGGCCCAGAGAACTAATGGCTCTGCTGGACAGAGGCACATGGAACTAATCTAAGGGGGTGGCAAAAGCCAACACATTCTGGCTAGGCTTATAAATGCCCTTGGGAAGATAGCCGAGTACTTACCTATAAACCTGTGAACCTATGCTCTGGGGCTTGTCATTCCCAGCAATGTGTTAATCACTGATGACTGCGTAATTGCAAAACAGTCGCACTTCACAGGCCTATCTTAGGAGGAAGTTACAGTGACCTACCAATGAGGAACTAAGAGCAGAGATGTGATTACTAGGCATAGTAACACAAAGGAAAGGTTTGACATAGCCGGAATTCATGCAGGCGTTTACAATCTGAATTATTTACTTTAAATGTGCAAATCTTGGTTTGAGTGCTTCTCCTAGTACAACAGGTTCAAACTGTGCTTTATGCACATGTCTTGGCATTTATGCTCTTATTAGATATCTGTTTTGCAAAATTGTATGAAAAGGTAAATCAATTCTGAAAATAGGGGCATTCCTCCAAAAATAGGTGAATCATGTGTAAGATTAATCGGGACTGAAAATAAGAATGTTCCTCCAAAATAGGGACTGCTGAGAGGTCTGTGCATATCTCTAGTTCTTAATTCAGCAAATCTGTTTCTTCTTTCAGATAAGTAATTCTCAATGTGTATGCTATAGACCTCTGCTTACTCAGCTTGTGTGGCACAAATATGCCTAAGTTTTAAAGATTAATTAATGATTTTTGTAACCTTGGTCAACCCTTGTTTTCCATATATGGAAATGAGTCTTTTCACATCTAAAAGCAAAGGCTAGCAGCTAATTTTTAGACCATATCTACTTAGTTCTTAATCTTTATCGCCACTAACCCCTTTTTGCTACATAGGGTTAGGGTGTTGTGTCCACTATTACCACCTCTTTCAATTCAGTGCCACTCTCCTTCCTTCAACAGTCATGCCTAGATATCACAGGTCTTCCCTCATGCAGTCCATCCATCTCTCAGATGGACATTCTTATCTCTTCTCAAATCTCCTTCACCAAGTTATCTGCTTTTTGGTATGTTTGAGTGGCTCACTTTAATCTCTTCTCTTTGACCTCCTCCACAGTTGTGGGTACTCTGGCTTCTGCTATGATACCCTCATATAATTCAGTCCCACAGTCTTCATTTTACCACCCATCTCAGGCACTTCATCTCCATCATTTGAAGATTTCTCAATTGCTCTACCTTCATAACACAGATTTCTGTGACATGCAGAAGCATTTGTTACTCCACTGTTTTGTACACCTTACTTTTCAGTTTCTCTGGCACTCTCCTGTCACAGACTACCTCAGTAAGCTGTGCCCATTGGTTATATTTTAGATTTGACCTTCTCATTCTGACTTCTCTTCTCCCCAGCCACCCCCTCTCAGATATTTGATAATCTCAACCTATTGCACTCATTTCCCTTCTATCTCAATTTTTAATTTTGTGAATTTACTGCCATTTACTGGCATAAGTATCTTGACTAGTGTCAGTTTTAACTCATGTGTCTTCAGTTTTGTATTCCAATCTGCTATCGTTTGTTGAAGCTCCTGCTCAGAATCTGCTTGTAGTGCCACATCATCTGCGTACAGCATCTCTATTGACCTGTCCTTTCAACCCCATTTGGTAGTGTAGACCATAACCAGTATGAAGAGTAGTGGGTTTACAGCTGAACTCTAATGCACCCTCTTTTACTGGGAACCCCTCTGTGAGTCCAAATACTGTCTATTCTTATGTCTTTGGGTCCTTGTACATAGCCTGTACTAAGTCTACCAATGTTTCTGTGACTTTGAACCATGGCAGGACTGTCCAGATCAGCTGTCTGGGGACTTTATTGTATACTTGCTCCAAGTCTACACATGTCCAGTTGGACTCTGTCCTCATCTTCAGCTTCTTCTCCACTATCTGTGTCGATACAAACATCAGGTACAGCATTCTCATCTGAAACCAAACTGCCCATCTCCAATTTTATGTACTAATATTCTATGCATTCATTTATCAATCACCCAGCAGTTTGATGCAGTCTGATACTTTTGTGTTGCCCACAGCTGTGCTTGTCCCCTTTGTTCTTGTGCACTGGCACTAATCATTCTCTAGTCATTCAGTGCGCACCTTTCTTTCCATATTGTGAAAAATACCTTCAGTATTCATTTCTTCTCTAACTCACCCAATACCCGGATCACATCTGCTGTGACTTCATCTATGCCAACTGCTTTCCCTGACTTCATTACCCTTATTGCTGTTCTTACCTTTTTTAGAGAGGATTCTCCTCTGGCTGTCCATGGGGCAATAAAGATTTTGTGAGGTTTTCTTCAAAAGCTTTTCTGAGTACTTCTTCCATCTCCCTTTGATGTACTGTGTGCTTGTGATCTGACTGGTGCTGTCATCCCTTATGGATGGTGTCTAAGGACTATATTTTTTATCTTTCTATCATTGCTTTAGAACCTGATTGTATCTTTTTGCCATCTGCTGAGTAACTGAAGGATTTTGTGCAAAGATAAATGTACTGAAACAAAACTGTTTTTTTGGTAGTGATAAACATGGTACATATCTCTGCAAATGTTGTAAAGCTTGTATGTACATTAATAAGGACACATCTTTTTTTCAACCAAAAACAGGGAAGATCCGTCAGCCCAAGCTATATGCTCATTATAGGAGCAAGAATGTGATCTCTCCAGCTCAGTGTACCTCCTGCAGCAGTTTTTATGTAGGAAAGACTAATAGAATGCTTAGAGTGCATTCTACAACAGCATGTCATTAATAACAGCAAGCATGCTTTTCATTTTATGGTGCTCCAGCAGATCGAGAGACTGAAGAGGAGGAGACTTGGTCAATAGAACAGAACTTGCTGAGTTAAAATGGATAGCAGATCTACGAGCAGACTGCATCCCTGGGTTGAATGGAGTATTTCCATTAAAACAGGGCCCTAAAGGGCGTAGGTGATTTTTTGGACTTTGATTCATTTTATAGGTGTGTCTGATATGTCAGTCTTATTGGCTGTTATGACTTAACGGGAGGAACTGAGTACTCGGACACTGTTCCTTCTAGTTATTTATTATTTAGTTATTTTAATTGCTTTTCATTGGTTACTTTTTTTTAATGGAGGTTCTTAATGGGATCAAGTTATCTGATGAAGGGTGTTGTGCCTGAAAGTGCTAATACACATTTACATTAAACCTCGTTTTAGTATATGCACAGCATGTTGGTCCTTGTTGGCATCTTTTCTCTGTTTATTCAGTTTTTGTGCCTTTTTGGACCTTTAGTACTTTTGGTTTTGCTTTATACAATATTTGTTATATAGTCGCCACATGTACCATTTTGAGACACTGCCATTCTTCACCTCTACACATTTCCTCCTCTTTCTGAAGGAGATGAACCCTGACTAACCATTGTGCTTTCATTCCAGTCAACTTCCAGGCCCTCCAAAAACTCTCGTTTGACCTTAGAGTCTTCTTGGTCACTGTTTGCAGTTCTTTACTTCTTTTGCCCCAAAATGTGGAGTCAGGCAGTCCTCATATCCTGTTCTGTTTATCTGTCAGTATGAACATTCAGGTTCCCCATTATCTACATCAACTCATTGTATCCTGCTTTATCTAGTAGGTCTTGCAACCACTACCTGAATGTACTGATTTCCTTGCTATCACAACCCTGTTGAGATTATGAATACTGCCCTGCCCTTTCATTGGAGTCTGTCATTAATTCTGATGTCAACTTTCACTGTGTTTACATCATTCCTACACTATTTGTAGTTTGTTCTTCTCCTTAATACTAAACTCTGGATCCATATCCAAGTGACATTGCTGCATTGTCCTTCCGTCATGCCTTGCCATGCTGTCTGTTAGCCACAGAACTCCACGTGCACAGACTGATTCTTGCTGAGTTTGAATTATGGCCCACTTCACTCCCAGCAACTCATCCCTCAACACTTGTATAGCAGTCCATCCATGCCCACGATGGCTGAATCAAACCATCTGACTTGGGTAGCAATTTCCAGATAGATGACACTATTGTAAATAAATGGAGCTCTACATCTTTAAACATAAATGTATCTACAGAAACACCTCACCCCATAGGTACTCGCATCATAGTGTTATTGATGACACTGAACTGAGCAGTTTCATCAAAACTTTATTTACTTATTTTTATTTTATTTGACTTTTTTTTACTGTGAAAGTCTGACTGGGATTATCTCTTGTTCAGTGGAGGCCCATGGAGAAAAGCGCCACATTGACATAATATGGTTACAGTTAGTCATTACAAAGCCTGATACAGAAAAATGATAACTATTAACTAAGGAAAAATTAAGCTTCAGCTCTTACTGTGAACCAATACATACTGCAAATATTTGGACGGCTATAACAAGTTGAAAAAAAACTGTTGTCAATAGAGTATTTAAGTTGCACTTCATAGTGATGACATTAAACACAGTGAGGACACTCATTCGGGCAGAAATGACTAGATGATATAGCCTAGGCAAAATATATTTGATCTCTGTCTAAGAAAGAGATTTTACTAATTCCTTCTCTCTGAACATAAAGTATGCTTGTAGAGGAAAAAGAGAGGGACTAGTTCAGCCAGGGGTATTGCAGGAGCAGAGCCAGGTTTTATTTAGGTAGTCTTTTAGTAGTAGTATGAAATTGGATGGGTTGGAGGCAGATCTAATTTGCAGGGGGATAGAATTCCACTTCTAGCAACAGTGTGTGAGTAGAGAGGTTAGGCAGATGATTTGTGGGGCTTGTACATACTTCGTAGAGGTTGTTCATTAGATCAACACAGTCTATTAGGGTGGTAGGAATGGTTAATATGAGTAAAAGCAGAGCAGTGATTGAACAATGTTTTGTGTGGTAATGAGT
This sequence comes from Protopterus annectens, assembly GCF_019279795.1. Lineage (NCBI taxonomy): Eukaryota > Metazoa > Chordata > Ceratodontiformes > Protopteridae > Protopterus > Protopterus annectens. Next base: position 766,463,524 of record NC_056734.1, on the reverse strand, counting down.
TGTATTTAATTTGAGTTATACACTTAAAATAACTATAACTGTAATGAGACATGTTTTATAATTGTCTTCACTTTCTAACTCAACAGTAATACAGCTTATAATGACTACATCAACATAAGCAACTTCATTAATCTCTGATACCCATATTGAATTTAGCTATTATATACCCTTGGGACCTTTCCCTTTTATTAAAGTTTTCTATTTATTGTAGAAACCACATTACTAACAATATTTCTAATTGTAGTAGCTTAGACCTTTCAGTTCTAACTGCACTGGGCATCAACTTCTCCTTTACCATTTAATATGTCTTAATCAGTTGAAGTATAAGGTATAGCCTTTAAAGAAGGGGAGATGGCCAGAGCTGAAATGGTATTCATTAATTATTTGTTAGTTTGAAGAGAAATGTTAGTAATATAGTTATGGCTTTAAGCAGACACAATGTGTTTACTGAATGCAGCCTTCCTCATGATATTACAGGCCAACGGTAATTCCTTGTTACGTTTTAGTTGCAATTACCTCCTTCATGCACAATTCTTGTCTCACTTGCTATAGTCTACAGCTCTACTCATGTCAGCTGAGTTGTTACAAACAAGATGCTCTTTGCCATGCATACAAAATTGCTCACAGTTCAAAACTCAAACCAACAACCACTTACTTTAATAACACGTATTATAATAATAATAATGCTGGGTGGCTGCGGTGATGCAGCGGTTAGCGTTGCCACCTCACAGCAAGAGGTTCTCTGGTTCGATTCTCAGCTGGGGTGCCTTCTGTGCAGAGTCTGCATGTCCTGCCTGTGGTCGCGTGGGTTTCCTCCTGGTACTCCGGTTTCCTCCCACATCCCAAAGACATGCTGTAGGTGGACTGGACACTCTAAATTGACCCTAGGTGTGAGTGTGTGCCTTCTGTGGAAGGTTGGGTGCCAGACTGGCAACTCGACACTGTAAAACTCCACTGCCAGTCATGAGCGGACAGGTGATCCGCTGTGGCGACCCCTAACTTTGAAAAGCCGAAAGAAGAAGAATTTTAATAATAATAATGCATGGTGACAAAACCTAAGCCCTAAACAACCAAACTTGGAAAAAGTGAGGTAGAATAAAGATTGAATCACCATATAAATATCTTCAACATTAACAATGTATGGGCTCAATGTGTAAATATTCTAATTATAACCAAATCTTGTTAAAAGATCCTTCATGGTTGTCGCCTTACATCAGCCAGTTATACCATACACTTATGGATAGTAGACCAGGTAACCATATTGATAAAAGGATTCTGACAGGGATAAAAGGAACTCAACTTAACCCTTGTACTAGTAGCCAAAAACAACTCAGTCATTGATGTTACTTCAGTCAGATGTATCAATTATTCACATTATCCTAGGAGGGTATGCAAAAATAAATGGTGCAGGATTGCAGCGGTTGCATTGTCACCTCACAGCAAGAGGTTCTGTGGTTCAATTCTCAGCTGGGGTGCCTTCTGTGTGGAGTCTGCATGTCCTCCTACATTTGTGTGGGTTTCCTCCGGGTGCTCCGGTTTCTTCCCATGTTATAAAGATATGCGTCTGGAGTGTTTCTACCTGGGTCTCCACTGAAAATTGGCTTTGTTCCAAGTTGGACTTTCCCAGTAAGCAAATATAAAATAAATAAACCTTGCCACTGTATATACCCTTTCACCTATTTATTTTGACAGGTACAAGAAACTGAAATCTATATCAGGACACTCTTCTCAAGAAAAAGTGATTATAGTAAGTAACATAAATCTGGACCGGAAGGACCCCTTTCAGTACAGTAACAGTCTACATAAAATAGTACAAAGCAGTACCCAACATAATGCAGCCAAAAATAAATGTACACCGTCGGATATACTGATCTAAAGCATACCCAATGATCTTATAACATTAATTCATCTCCAATACTATCAGTGCTCACACCACTTTTATTTTTTCCTGGTCTCTATAGTCAGTAATTAGATATTGCAATAAGATGATTCTCTCTCTCTCGGTCTGTCTTTCTGAAACTCCAGAGCAAACATTAATGGATGCATTGCAGTGCAGTGCATTGACAGTTCTGTTGTTTTAAACTACAGTTTCTCTACCTCTACTCCTATCTTTTAGAATCTTGGGTTTTCCATCCAGGACATGCTTTGCATATAGGAAAAGAAGACTTCTGGAAAATAAAACTCCATGGCTAATACAGATCTCAAAAAGTTTCCAAACAGAAATAACTTTGCAGCAGCTGTTCTCCCAGTGGTACTGTTAACTAACATACACTACATATTAAATTTCCTGCTAGAAATGCTACACTTTTCCTTGAATATTGCTAGACTGATTTTTAACTATTATGTTACTGATCAACAAAGTGTATTTTTAAATATGCCAAAGAATCCTTGTATTGTTAATTTGAAAAAAAGACATTTTTCTTTAGTGTTAAGTATATTCTGCTCGACTGTATAAAAATGATGTAATCGTCAGCTAACTAAAATGTCCACTATCAAATATTGTTCTTTTCTGTCACGTACTGTGCCTTTGGCATTTGGTACCAGTCATGGCTGAATCATGGCCCTTGGACCAGTCCTATTAAAGAAGTAAAATTAATAAATACTTGATTGCACTCGTGTCAGTCGTATTAATCATTCAGTCTGTCATTTGGCTTAACCTTGTCTTTACAGTTAATTTGCTATAAGGTGTATTTTATTTTATTCTAAAAAATCATTCACAGCCTTAAGTTTAATACCTTTCCATCGCATGCCACATTTAGCTGCTAAACTTCACCTGATTTACCCGATTACGTTTCTTGCTTTAAGTGGTACTATTCAAAGGGAAAAGGTAGTTCCTTGGAGCACATTTTAGGATCTCGAATGACTGTAGAAGATAGCAATGACATATTTTTCTTTACTATTGGCAACGAGGAAGTGTTTGGTTTTATAATGTGGTCTAAATGTTTGGCAGTATCTGCTGCACTTGTATATACCAGGTACATATTCATTCTTGGTATTAAGATCTTTACAGTTTAATAATTTGACTGAGAATATGTACTTATTCTTTCCTTCATAAAGCATTGGGTAGCTTTATTATAGATAAATTGATCACTTTTTGTATGGTCGACATTCTAAGCCACTGTTTCTTTAGGCTGTGTTTGTTTTGCTTGATATTTTTAATGCCATCATGTTATCTTCAAAATTCTAATGTTTTTAATAAATATTTCTATCTTGTCAAATTATACAAGGTGATTAAAGTCCATCAAACTCATTCAGAAGGTTTCATTTCTCTGGAACTTGATTTCTTTTGATTGTACTGTGGTGATTACTTAGTCCCAAGTAATTCTTTTGCTTGAGAAGTTAATGTGGAATTATTCATCCCTACTTTAACTTTAACTGATCACTAGAGAAATGCTTTCAGTAGCCTTCTGAGGCTTAAAAGAGCTACTACGGATGGAATCAAAGAATCCTCAGAAGATTGTTTAGGCCTAAATATCTTTTTTATTCTCGATTCTTTAAATCAGTCAATGACATAAATCACTTAGTGCAGGTGTTTCTAGGAAAGAGCACATCGCTAATTAGAATTATACAATGAAGGGTCATCGTCATTCTAAAATGAGCACCCTGACTGGACAGCACAAAGTGTGCCTGTTGTAAATTGAGCATATACCAATAGAAAAAAACATCCGGCCACTAAATTAATTTTGAGCGGCCAGACTTTTTGTCTATCAATATATGGAGTACCTCTAAACTGTATGGATTTTTACAGGATATCCAGATTTTTACTTCATATTTTTAGTCTGTTACTCTCAAAGTTTGTGGATTTCTGAGAATTCACTGGAGAGTGAAGTCAGTAAACAATGACATGCATTTGATGTTCAGACTTCATGCCCATCATACAATGCCTGCTAACACAAATACTGTTATTTTTAGCAGCTGTCTATCACAGCAACATTTCCAGTCTGCCCCTATTTTGGGAAACTTTATCACCTATTATGTAAGGTTTGTCTACATTTCCTTAGAGGTTGAGAAGTGTGTATGGAGGGCAGACCAAATAAAATCAGGTATGTTCAGCAAAACTAAATCAATGTACCTGATTTTTCTTGTACTTCTGTCCAGTCTTGGCAGACTCTTATTCCTCTGAACTGTCTGGATTCTGATTTAATAGCTAAAAAAAAAAAAAAAAAAAAAAAAGGAGCAACAGACATTCTTTTTTCCATTGCTTCTGTTGAATGGAACAAATGTACTGTGCAACCATGGGAAAATGTCCCATACACTGTGCAGCTGTAGGAATATGTCCCATACACTGTGCAGCTGTGGGGATATGTCCCATACACTGTGCAGCTGTGGGAATATGTCCCATACACATGAGCAGTAAATCAACAAATGCAGGAGAACAGAAAACCATGCAGAGGAGTACTACTGCCGTGTTATACAAATACATTATTTAAGAAAGGTAAGCAATTTCTTTTTAAAAATGTCATTTTATAATTGCAATAACCGATGAGTGGGTGTAGGCATATGAGGATCTACCCATGCCCACTTGTCGGCTATTGCATAATTAGCCACGCTTTCAGTTTGCCTTAATGTTCAATATCAGTGATGGTGGGACAGCACAGGGCAGTGAATCTTCAGCCATGACAAATCACTGCAGTGAGCATGTCTGTAAATTGGATAGGGCTGCTTTGAGGGGTTAGCTGCTCATGGCAGGGCTTACCATTCACAGTAACCATTTCTGAATTTAAGGGCATATGTTGCATAGGTTTAAGATATGGAGTAAGATGAAGTAAGTAGATAAGTTTTAAGGAAATTTGTTCTATACTTATGTTTGAAGAGCAGTTAGGAATGGTTCTGAATTAAGAACTGTACATAAAGATAAAGTTGACAGAATAGTGTATGTTAGTTGTTAAGCAGATGATGGGTCAGAGCTAATGACAGAATAGTATATTTGACTGGTAAATTGCCAAAGAAGAGAGAGCAGATGAAAGTTATATTGGGAGTGAAAGCAGACAGAAGATATTATGGTATAATGTGAAAAATGGAAAGGGTACTATTTACAGTATGTACATATTGGTGAACATTGGTAAAAGACATGGGATGTAATATTTACAGAAAGAGTTTTTCTTCTTGGGGTTATTGATTGGTATGGTATGATACGATACGGGGGTTATAGAGATTACCCAGGCAATGAACAGCAGCAGTCCCAGCTGTCAGTGAGATATTAAGTTCAGTGTTGAAGCTAAAGTGGTCATTAGTTGGCCTTGGTGCAAGTGGGACTGAGTTCCACATTTTTGGGACATAGTTTGAATATAGGACATCTCCAGCTGTTTTATAAGACTCTTGAGCAGTGAGGAGCAGTTTGTCTTTTGAGTGTAGTGCTCTAGCTGGTGAGTAATGGTGAGCATTTCTGTTAGGTTTAGGCATTTTTACTGTATGTGAACAGTAATGTAGGTTACTATTAAGTGAGAGTACATGAGATGTTGAGGTAGTTTTAACGAGTTTAGCTCTTTAAGTGCTATACAGTGATAGATTCTACACGTCTGCTTACCAAGAAACTCTGCTCCAGTGTTGTAGCATTGTTCTGTTTTGGTTTGCTGAGTGGGCTGAAGATTTGTCAAAACTGGAGAGGCATAGGGCAGTGATAGAAGACAGACAGTAACTATATATTTTTCTTTACTACTGGCAATGAGGAAGTGTTTGGTTTTATAATGTCCAAACATTTGGCAGATCGTTTTTTAGTGTCTTGTTTTATGTGTAAATTGAATTTAAAGTTATTGTCTGTAGTGAGCCCTAGTCATTTTGTTTGGGGGACCACCTCTATTTGTGTAATGTCTGATAAGATGATGGTTAGCTTTGTAATGAATACAGAATATTTAGAATTCTAATGACGTACATAATTCTTGGGTTATCTTCTGAAGTTGGGATGGACTTTGTCTTGTACATATGAGGCTAGAATCATCTGCATATCAGATTAGGGTAGCATGTTTGAAGGCCTTTAAGATATTAAAAAGTAGAAAGCACAGAATAGGTCATTGAGGTACCCCCAACTGTAAATGATAGGAAAGGTGAGGCTATACTTTGCCATTTAACAGACTGAAGTCTATCAGACAGATGGTTGTTAAACCACTGAAGAGCTGAATGAAAGTTTGAGTGAGGATTGTTTTAGTAGTGATGGCAGACACACTAAGTCTTTTGGCAAATCAAGAAATAAGAGATGAGACCAGTTTTCCAGTGTTTTCGTCAGTTAATAGAGTTGACAATGTTAAGTAATGGGAGTAGTTATGCTGTGACTGTGGTGCAAACCATGTTTGGTGGGAGTTGAGTTTTGAAAGAAGGTGTTGGATGAGTTGTTTGTGGAAACATTTCTTTACACTTTTAATAAAGGGAGGATTGCTGCATTTGGCCTATCAACTGATTTCAGTCTTGTTTCCACTTTTATGTAGTTGAAGGATACAAGTTTATTTTTTCCTCAAAATGATAAAATATAGGATTCTTGAATATATATTTTTATTAGTGTTGATAGTCATGAACATCTACTGCTAGTATGAAGTATTCAGATGACAGGTTGTTGGCAGCTAAAGTGAGTTTAGTTTTATGACTTTTTTCTGATGGAGGGTGTTTGGACAGGGTTTAATGAGAATAGGAGGAGTGTGTGTTGTTTCCTGATAAATGTTAATAGTGTATGAGGAATTATGTTTTAATTTGTGCAGTTGTCAACAAAGTAGACGTTAAATTTAAAAACAATATCTGATGACAGGGTACAAGGGGAGGGATTGGTTTAGTCTTTTGGACCGAACCATATGCATCGAACTATTAAACAATCAAAGTCCAAAAAAAAAATACACAAAAAAAAATTTAAACTAGTGTAGGCAGGAGGGCAAGCCCCCCTGCACCCCACACCCCCTGCCACATAAATATGCCAACTATGAGATCGCTCTACATTGAAGTAAACAGAAATCTCCACCTACGGAGATTTCCGTTTACATTTTCGATGTTTTGCGCTTTCAGTGTACTCGTGTTGAGAATATCGTATTCGATATTCTCGGACTTCGAGCACATAAAGTAGACCCAAATCATCCTGTCTCATTTTCGGTCAGTCTCGTGTGTCAACCTTTACACAACAGACTTCTTTTAAATACAGGACCTATAGGCTTGTGGCTGCCTCCTTCCAGAGACTGGAATAGTGGGATTTTCCAGATGGCAAAGTAGAGCAATCTGGATGGAAAATTTATGGAGTACAGTGATCTATATGATCAGTAGTGGGTATTCTACACACAACATTCAAGCTGTCTCCCAGTTTGCTGTTGTGCCACAGCCATACCTCTCAGCCTCTTACAGCAGAAAATCTGGACAAAGCCATAAAATAATGAGAGGACAAAGGCCCAATAATAGGGATAGTTTTGCTCTTGCAAACTTAGAAAGTTGATACAATAACAAATTTTGCATTTTGTTGTGTCATTCGGCTTTTTCCCGGTTAGGGGCGCCACAACGGAACTCCGGTCCGCTAATGATTGGCAGTAGATTTTTACGTGCTAAGTTGCCAGCTCTGATGCACAACCTTCAACGAAGGTACGCCCATTCACGCATGTCTCCACACAGAAGACGCTTTCGCTGAGAATCGAACAGGACAATGTCTTAACATTCAAGCTGTCTCCCAGTTTGCTGTTGTGCCACAGCCATGCCTCTCAGCCTCTTACAGCAGAAAATCTGGACAAAGCCATAAAATAATGGGAGGACAAAGGCCCAATAATAGGGATATTTTTGCTCTTGCAAACTTAGAAAGTTGATACAATAACAAATTTTGCATTACCATATAATTTCTGAAGGGTATGACATCTGAATCTCAAATGTCTATCATTATTTTCTGACTTCAACCCTCAATGATTTCTTGAAAACCACAAGCTTATGAGAAACAAACCAAAATTATGAGGCAAAAATTGTACAGTTAAGAGGTATGGCAACAGCTAGGCACATTATCTTCACCAGATATTAACCTAGCTAGACAGCCCCTCAATACTAGGATATTGGCTGTGTCATCCTGCCCTTCTAATGATTCAAGTTGATTCCTGAACCCACAATCCTAGTGGAACAGAATGATGACCTATCACTACTCCTCTGACTCCATGGCAAAACATGTCAGTTCGATTTGTACAGTTGTTGTTTGGCATTATCTGAATTTATGGTAAGGGCTGAAATGCTAAAACAAGAGACTGCAAGCGCATTCTCCCCAAAATCACCTCTGTCCTGACTGCTTTTGTTTTATGCAACAAGCAGTTGAGATGCATTAGTTGGAATGTATCACCACAGTATGCAAATAAAAAAAAAAAAAATCACTTTGGTAGTCTTTTAAAACAGCCATACTGTAAATGTATTTTTTCTGAGTACAGCAGCGTTCAGTTAAAAATATGTAATGCGGTGTTTTTACATACTAGGCATTCTCAACATTTGTCTCATTATGTATTCTGTTCTATTTGCTAAGTAGTTTTACATCACTATTAATTAACTAGGGAAAACAAATACTTGACAACTGTCTTGTCTGCAACACAATTTCTTGGATAAAAATGTAATGACATCATAACAGAACTGACCTGACTTTTCACAGGTTGCTGTGCTGAAACAATGAAACTTATTTTTATTTGTACTTGGGTTCTGTTTACACTGAACAGGTAAGCTGGGACTTTAGATTGATCTGTTCTGCTTCTTTTTTAAGCACCAGGTCTAGTCTGTTTTACATGTCGCTTCAGCTACATGTGCTGTAGAACATCTGTTTCCCACTATATACACTTAATTATGCACATATTTTATATATTAAACCACTGAGGCACAACCACCCGTTTTCAAGAGTGAGTTGGGAACACTGTCTGATAAAGCAACTAGTTCAGAGTGACACGACCGGTAAAAGGTCAGTGAAGAAGCCTTTGGAATACAGGCTGAAGTGGTGTGGTATTCATGTTATGTACCCACTGTTTAATTTAGGCAGCATGTTTTCCAGAAAGGAAATAGCCAACATAAAATGTGTAATATGTCTGCCCTGCCAAGTGTAAGGGAAATCGTTAATAGTATTTTTATACAGACTGAAGCAGATGGTTAACAATTTAAATGTTACTTTCCTTTGTTAATCCATTCTGATTGGCATTGCATGGATTATACCTCTCAAATTAAAATGCAATGTGTTCATACTAAATCTTTACTGTTCTGGATTTCAGTCATACAGCTGTACGAACAAGTTTTGCTAGGATACTCATACAGTTGCTGGTATTAATTTTCCAGTCCAAATTATAGCTACATCATACAGCAGTCTAATGGAAAACATAAAATGTGAGCTGTAAATAAACCGTAAAGTCTTTCTTGTGTTTTAATTATTGTATGGCTGTTTTAGTTCTGTTTGCTGCGGTTACATAATTTGAGGTACTATTCTGCAAATTTCAAATTAAAATGATTATACTGTAACATATTTACAGAAAGATCTATATCAAGCATAGTCACTACTAGTAAACATCCTGGAATATATGCCAGTTACTGAGTATAATCTAATACATTTGTGAGTACATAAATTGTCAACAGATTAATGCTTTTGCATGTGTCTACTGTGTTTAATCAGATAGAGAATGTAAAGTATTATGATGTTTGCACAGCATGGAACATGATAATCACACTCTAGAATCTGCAAAACGATAGGATTATTTTGGCAGGTTTCAAAGGTGCATAATATTTTTTGTTATGCACCCACTGCAGCACGCACACATACACACACAACTCACCAACCTCCACAGGACAACATTGGTGGTGATTTCACAGCTTTAAAACCAATAATTCCCTTTGCACTGCCACACACGTAAGAGTACAACAGCATGAAGTGTCTAACACCATTTTAAGCTGTTGGCCATCATTATGGTTGCACTAAGTATACTGTAGCTTTTATGGCTGTAAAGCACTTCATTCCTCTGCACTTTTTTTACATCTAGTAGTTATCAAGATAGATAGTCCATAACCTACAAAGAGATATGGCCAGGCCTCTCTGATCATTATAGCTACGTATGTGCTGTTGCCGTGGATGTCTAGATTCACCTCCACCTCCTCATCTTCCTGTTTTCATAGTTGTATACCAGGCAATTATTCTTGAAGAGCATTAAGATCCTAGCTACAGCACTTTATCTGCATGCCCTCTTGATAAGGGACTGAAAGGCTAGACCTGAGGATTAAGTAAATTGTGATCACTTTGCTCCACTCTCAAGGCAAATCTCTTGACATTGCTATTGACTACAAAACACTGACTAATGTGCTTAGAAATAAGTAAATAAATGCCACAGCTGCTCCCTAGGCACCACTTGTTAGCTTTAATTCAACAATTTCTTGCCAACTGCGTCTCCAGTGCACATGCTGATTATGATGAAATCTCCATTTGTTATGTGTTGCCTATGAATGACTCTTTGAATGTGTATCTCAATTTGTTTAATGTTGCTTTTAACAGTTACCTCTGCCTCTCTGGTAGTTTCTCTTAGTGACTCACAAGGCTCAGTACTACTACTACTCCTGTTCGGTATGTTTGTCACTGATAGCATTGTAGGGATGCCAAGCTTTCACCAAATCCCAGTACCGCTACTATTCCACATCTTTGGGAAAATCTGAGTTAACTGCACACATGCAGTGTAGGTTCACTGACATGACGCAGCTTGGAAGTGGATGACATGGTGATATGGAGGAAGCTGGACATCCTATGTATCCAGGAGATGATATGGAAGGGCAGTGCAGCAACACCACTTAGCTTAGCATCCAGTCTACTACTCAGGTGGAGGGCAGGTTAGAAATGGTGTAGGAATTGCGGTGAGAGAGGCGCTTCAGAAGGCAGTAAGGGATATCATCAAAATTAATGACAGACTCACGGCAGTCAGACTCCAGCGTAATTATAGGGCAGTGTTCATTATCTCAGCCTATGGCCCCACAGCAGGGTTGTGATAGTGAGGAAAAGAGTGCATTCAGATAGCAGTTGCAGGCCCTACTAGATAAAGCAGTACAACATGAATTGGTGTTGCTAATGGGTGACTTAAATGCACATATCGGGACAGACAGAACAGGATATGAGGACTGCCTGGGTCCACATGGGAGAGGCAACAGGAATAAAGAAGGAGAAGCCATTTTAGACTTCTGCCTGGCAAATGGCTTGATAGTAGTCAACACATGGTTCAAACAGAGAGACAGTCACAAGATCCCATACAAGAGTAGTCAAAATGCAACTCCGGTAGACTTCCTCCTAGTAAGGAAAAGGCACTAAGGTAGAATCCATAATTGCAAAATCATCCACCAGTGAAACAGTCTGCCCACAGCATAAACCACTAGTTGCCACAATCGGTTGCAAGCAGTGGTCAGAGAAGGTTCTAAGGTCAACAGGGACCAGGCTGAAGTCCTGGAAGTTGACTGGAGAGAACGTACAACAGTTCAAGGAATTACTCAGGGCTCTAACACCCCAAGAAGAAGAGGAAATAGAGTTGAAGAATGGCAGCACCTAAAAACGGCTTGTGTTAGGACTACAGAAAAGATATGTGGCTGAGCCAGGTATGGAAATAAGGTACATAAGGAAAGCTGGTGTTGGAATGCAGAAGTGCAGGAAGTCATCAAAAGAGAAAAGGAGTGGAGGAAGAAGTGGGAGACAGAAAAGACTGACCAGGCTAGGCAGGACTGGCTAACAAAGAAGCTAAGAAAGATGTTGCAATAGCAACGAATAGGGCATCAGAGGCACTGTACCAACTTCTGGAAAGTGACTCAGTAAGTGGTACAAAGAAACTATATCAGGTTACAAGGCAAAGACAAAAAGATAAAGAAGATAGTCAGACACCCTTCATAAGGGATGCCAACAACAACCTGCTCACCAGCCCAGATGACATCAAAGGCAGATGGAAGGAGTATTTCCAGCAGCTTCTGAATGAAGAAAACCCCACAGAAGCTGTACTGCAAACAGCCTACAGTGAGAGAAGAAGAGGAGCCCACCCTAGAAGAAGTAAGAACAGCACTAAGGAAGATGAAGTCAGGGAAACCAGCAGGCTCAGATGAAGTCACAGCAGATATGATAAAGATGCTGGGTGTGACAGGGGAGAAATGGCTCTTGAGGGTACTAATAGCAGTGTGGAGAGAAAGTAATATCCCAGATGACTGGAGAATAAGCATACTTGTGCCAGTGTATAAGAACAAAGGGTACATCCGCAATTGTGGGCAGTATAGAGGCATCAAACTCCTATCATATTGCATGAAAGTTCTGGAGAAGGGTGATTGATAAACAGATACGTAGAGTAGTAGAATGTAAGATGGGAGATGAGCAGTTTGGATTCAGATCAGGATGCAGCACAACTGACCCAATGTTTGAATTGAGACAGATACTTGAGAAGAAGCTAGAGATGAGGAGATAGTCCAACTGGGCATTCTTAGACTTGGAGAAAGCATATGACAAGGTCCCAAGAAAGCTGATCTGGGCAGTACTGCGGTGGTTTGAAGTCCCAGAAACTTTGGTAGAATTAATGCAGGCTATGTACAAAGACTCGAGTACGGACAGTATGTGGTCTCACAGAGGAGTTCCCAGTGGGTGTGGGTGTACATCAGGGTTCAGCTCTTGAGTCCACTGCTGTTCATACTGGTGATGGACTATATTAGCAAACCGGTTGGAGGGGACGGATCAACAAAGCTGCTGTATGCAGACGATGTGGCAGTGCAAGCAGACTCTGAGCTAGAACCTGAGCAAAGGATAGGAGAATGGAATGCAAACCTGAAGGCACATGGGATGAAATGAAGCACAGATATGACAGTGGTAATGGCAGCAAATTGGAGAAATTTAGAAGAAGCTGAGAATAGAGATAGAGGGAAGATAGTGGAACAGGTAAACAACTTCAAGTATCTGGGAGGAGTAGTTGAGGAGAAGGGTAGACTGAATGAAGAGGTCAAAGCTAGAATCGGAGGGGCTGCAGCCAACTGGCATAAAGTATTGGGTGTAGTCTATGACAGAAGAATGCCAAAGAAGCTGAAAGGTAAGGTGTACAAGACAATGGTGTGACCAGTACTACTGTATGGTGTGAAGATAGGTGAAGGCTGCCAGCCTAGCCAGATAGAATTCTGTAGATAATTCTGTCATTTGTAAATAATATAAGCCACAGGCTTGTTTTCTTAAATGGGGAAAAATGTTTATAAATCTTAAACTTCAAAAATGTAACAACAGTGCAATCAGCTGTAAGAAAGCTAAGTCAAGCATTTTATGACTGTCTTTAATGTTGGCTCCAATATGTCTGGATGAAGAAATTCTGCCTATTGTTTTGAGATCAGTTGAATTTGCATGTATAAATGTCCTTTATCGCTCTAGTTTCTGACCAAATGTAAAGAATGTAAATGTAATTTCTGTTAGCCTGGGAACACCAGAGAAGTGTGAAGAATGTCATGTGAAGCATCTCTGTGTTATAAATTTAAAGAGAGAGAATCAGAGAGCTCAGAGCATTTGTCTTGGGAACATCCAACTCACCACTCTGTGTGTATCTATATGCAAGTTATTTAGAACTGTGTTTTCTCTTAGAAATAGCTAGGAATTAGGAAGATTAGACTAAGTGTTTTTCTACTGTGGTGGTGATGCTGCGGTAGCGTTGTCGCCTCACAGTAAGATGTTGTCCTGTTCGATTCTCAGCTAAAGCGTCTTCTGTGTGGAGACGTGCGTACCTTCGTTGAAGGAAGGTTGTGCGCCAGAGCTGGCAACTCGGCACGTAAAAATCTACTGCCAATCATTAGCGGACCGGAGTTCCGCTGTGGCGACCCCTAACCGGGAAAAGCTGAAAGACACAAGACTACGTGTTTTTCTGTGATGTCAGAACTTTTCTATGGTATTATTTTAAGTATTTTTCTGTGATCTCTGACCTCTTGACTGGCACTGTGTAGTAAGAAGTATTGTCTTGTGTTTTTATTATTTATTAAATATTTTTAAACCTTTCAACTGCGGCTGTTTTGTGTAGAGATAATTTAAGCTCTTAGAGTGCATTTGCATGTATATAGTGAGACTATACCAAGTCACGCCAAATTAGTCTTGACTGTTAGGTCACACTTACCATTTTGATAATAATATTGCACAGTAATTGGACACCCTTTTAAGGGCCTTTGAGTAGCTGATAAATATTAGCTGGGTGGTGGCAGTGATTTCTACCGTATAGTCTGGGTAAAAGGGGCACAGCTGGAGAACATGTGCCAGGCTTCCCCAGGAATGTATGTGTGGTTGTGTAAACTCTTATCTCAAAATGTGTGCATGTGTCAGCTACTTGGGCAGGCACACAAAGCACTGGTTGGACAGAGAGGGTGCTGAAGGTTTTAGCTTGCCCAGCTGGCTGAGATCTGGACCCTATAGCTGTGCCAGTGGGGAGTCTTATTGGGGACCTGGAAAGAAAGGGAGAAACCAGCCCCAGACTGACTGTGATCGCTGTGTGCTGTTAAGGGAAATTGTACTTTACTGTGTGTGTATTTATTATTCTTTCCCTATATGGACGGCCCTCACTGGTGTTAGTGGTGAGGATTGAGGCTCCTTGATTGCTGGGCTAGGGGACGGGCATAGCATATTAATTGTTTGGCAGTGGAGGGATATCCACACCACATATTAATTTGTTGGCAAATACTAATTGGCGTGTAGTGGTGTGGGTCGAGTGAATTCCTGTAGCTTGTGTACAGTGATCACTGAAGGTGTTTTGCACTCTAAATCAGCCACGCAGTGAATACTCAAAGTTCAGATCACAGTTGTTTTATTTTTTTTGTTAGCTTAGTTAGTCAAGGAGAGCAGGCAGCATATCAGCAGAGGAGTATGGAAAGCTGACAAGGAGCCAGCTGGCTGAGATGTGCCAGGCTAGGGGACTAGTGCTTGGAAACCTAAGGCAGACATGATTGCAGCTTTCATCACAGCTGCATCAGAAAACCGCATCCAGAAGGGCAATCAGACTGACAGTGGAGATGTAACACCCTTAGAGAATGAATAGCTCAACCTTTCTGCAGAGGGCTTAAAAATCCATCTGGAGCTAGAGAGACTTGAGTTGGAGGCCAGGCGTTTGGAAATAGAAGCAGCTGAGAGACTGAAACATCTGCAGGCTGAGGAGAATGAGAAACTGCTATGCCTGGAAACTGAGGAAAAGGAGAGGCAGAGGTAGCATTAGAAGCAGATGCTAACTCTTCGCCAGAGTCATGGAGGTAATGGGGAAGGGAGTAACTGGACCCCAGAAGCACAAAAGGTCAGTAAATTTCTTCCGCAGCTTAGAGGGGGATAACTTCAATAGTTTCATTCATATGTTTGAGAGGGTATGTAAACAGAATGATGTTGACCAAGGGCTCTGGATAGGTTCCTGACCCCCCTTACTCCATGGTAAAGCTGTAACTGTGTTGTCTAAACTTGCTGATTTGTGAATATTTTGATTATACTGCTGTTAAAAATCACTTGTTAGAATGCTTTAAGCTAACACCTGAAACTTATAGCAAAAAGTTTCGTGAGCATAGACGCAAGGCAGATGAAAGTGTGTGTGAATATGTTGCTGAACTGAGCACTTATTTTCATAGGTGGTTGAGTGGATGTCAGGTCACCACTTTTGCAGGGCCGGCAGACCTCCTTAGCACTTTGCCTGAGGACATGAGGATCTGGTTAGCTGATAGACAATGTGTACTTCAGATGATTTGGGGAAGAAGAGAGACCTATACCTAGCAAACAGGGCCTTCCCGCACAGGAAAGGGACCCCCAGTACTGCTCATGGGTCTAAAAGAAACCCATGGTGGGCAGCACAGACTGGCCCAACAGAATCTGTCAGTGGCAGGGGAAGCCACTAGTCCAGGTACATGTCCAGGACCTAGGGTTAAATGTTTTGAATGCAACCAGCGGGGCCATGTTGCATACAGATGTCCACGGAGGCAAGGTGGGGAACAAAAGGTTGAGAGAGCCAGTAAGTGGGAAACACAAAATGCCAATAGCAGGTTGTCTTGAGACAACAAGGGTATCAAACTACCACAAGAGGTTATATCCTATTGTAGTGAATGGCAAAGAGGCCATTGCTAAGAGAGAGAGAGCCTCTGACATAACTATTGTAAAGCCTGCAATGGTTACAGAGGAGCACTATTTGCCTGGGCAGTCTACTCCACTCAGAGCTTTAGGACAGACCCCATTCCAAATACCTTTGGCTAAAGTTTACCTTGACTGGGAGGGTGGAAAAGGAAACCTGCAAGTAGGTGTTTGAAGATGTCCCTGTAGATGTCCTGATAGGGAATGATTTTGATAATACAGTACCATGCGCTCACGCAGTTGCACACAGTCAGGTTTGGAGACAAGCATGTGAGTCTGGTAGCCTGGGGCAGACCCAAACAGACTGAATACTTACAGCCAGGACTGGTGAGGTGGTTACTTCAGGGAGGAAGCTGTGCTGTAGCAGTGAGACTGAAGGTGAGCCACAGCTGCTTGTGGGTACTGACGTTCCCTTGGACAGAGGGACTGCAAAGGTAGAGGTGAGTAGTAGGCACCACTGTCAGAGAATGTCAGACTTCCTGTGGAAGGGGAGCTGGGAAGGGTTACAAAGAGAGCTGAGACAAGCTCAGCTCTCAGACCCTCCATTGCAAGGCCTGAGGCAGGTAGCTAGTGAACCACCTGATTCTCAAGGGAAGGGGGAATCTGTATACTGGGACAAAGGGTTACTGTATAGAGAGTTGACCCCTGAGGGAGTGCTAGAAGGTGAGAGGGTACAGCAGTTGGTAGTGCCTAGAGCCTACCATCTGGCACTTCTAGCCATAGCCTTTTTTCTTCCCTTTGCAGGTCATATGGGCATAAAATGTACAAAGAGATGTATTATGCAGAACTTCTATTGGCTTGGAATTTCCAGAGATGTAACAGGGTACTGCAGGACCTGTGAGCAGTGCCAAAAGGTAAGCAAGGCAGGAGACAAGATGAGAGGTCCTTTGATGCCTTTGCCTGTGATTGAGGAGCCATTTCAGAGGGTAGCTATTGGATATTGTGGGGCCTCTGAGTACCCCAAATTCCACAGGGAAAAACTATATCCTAGTGGTAGTGGATTATGCTACACGATACCCTGAGGCAGTGGCTCTGTCCTCCATTGAGGCAGAAAAGGTGGCAAATGCTTTGTTAGAGATTTTCAGCAGGGTAGGCTTCTCAAAAGAAATGCTGACTGACAGAGGTGCCAATTTCATGTCGGACGTGCTGGCTTGTTTGTGGGAAGTCCTGTGGGGAGAAACACCTGAAGACCACCCCTTACCATCCCCAGACTAATGGTCTTGTTGAGAGGCTAAATTCTACAATCAAGTCCATGCTACTGGCATTTGCAGACCAGTTTAAGAGGGAGTGGGACAAATATTTGCCCCATGTGTTTGCTTACAGAGAAGTTCCCCAGCAGTCCACAGATTTTTTCACCCTTTGAGTTGCTGTATGGGCATAGGGTGAGGGGACCTCTAGATTTAATTTGAGATGAGTGGGAAGGTGAATGTGAATCTCACCAAGAGTCTGTTATGGCATATGTCCTAAACCTCAGGACAAGGCTCAGGGAACTCATGGGCTTAGCCCAGGAGAACCTGGCAGAAGTCCAACAACAGAAAAAGGTGTGGTATGACAGGAATGCTCAAGCTAGAGAGTATGCTGTGGGGCAGCATGTAATGGTTCTCATTCCTGTCAGACACAACAAGCTTCAAGCAGCTTGGGAGGAACTCTACAAGGTGGTAAGAAAGGTAAGGGATGTTAACTACATGGTGAAACTGCTAGGCAGACAGCAGGGACACAAATTGTACCATGTTAACATGATGAAACCATGATAGGGAGGCCCTTGTGCTGAGCATTTGCATTGGATTGCAGGAGGAGTCTGAGGGAGATCTGGTGACTGATCTCCTTAGTGAGGCTTGAACTGACACCTCAGTGGAAGGGATAGCCATGTCCCAGCAGCTATCTCCTACCCAAGTTCGAGAAATCCGAGCCGTGTTACAAGAGTTTGAGGACATGTTCACTGGGAAACCAGGGTGAACCCACCTGGTGCAGCACCAGGTGGATACAGGACCCCAAAGGCCTATTAGGCAGGTCCCTTATAGGGTGCCTGAGAGGTTCAAAACAAACTCTGAGGGTGGAGATACAGGAGATGTTGGAACTATGGGTGATTCAAGATTCCAACAGTCCCTGGGCCTCCCCAGTGGTGCTGGTGCCAAAGAAGGATGGCGGTACCAGGTTCTGTGTGGACTACAGGAAATTAAATAGTCACACAGTCAGATGCTTACCCTATGCCTAGGACAGATGAGGCCCTAGATCAGCTGGGTGGAGCTAAGTATCTTACAAACATTGATCTTACCAAGGGTTAAGGGCAGGTGCCCTTGACTCCCAGAGCTAAAGAGAAGTTAGTCTTTGTGGCTCCTTTTGGCTTGTATGAGTTCACAAAGATGCCCTTTGGGATGAAAAATGCCCCAGTAACTTTCCAGTGGCTGGTAGATCATATCCTAGCAGGAGCAGGAGGGTTTTCTCCTGCTTACCTAGATGATATTGCCATCTACAGTCATTCTTGGCAAGAGCACCTTCAGCATGTCAGGGAGGTGCTGGGCAGACTACAGAGGGCAGGTTTGACCATTAAGCCCAGCAAATGTCAAGTGGGTATGGCAGAAGTCTCCTACCTGGGACATAAAGCAGGTGAGGGCATTCTTAGGGACAGCAGCATACTACAGAAAATTTGTCCCAAGTTGTAGTACCATAGCTGCTCCCCTCACAGACCTGACAAGGAAGAACAGAGCCAGCCAGCAAAATGCCAAGTTGCTAAGAATGGAACCTAGGGTTGCAAGCACGTGATATGTCAGTGCAGCACCGCAGTGGGATTAGCAATGCCAACGCAGATAGGCTGTCAAGACAGAGACTAGGGTAAGGTATACTCTGATAGACCTAACCCTCTCAAGCAGCGTTTCTCAAGGGTCACTTGAAAAATTAGCTTGAGTTCTCCAGGGGGGGGAGATGTGTGAAGACAGGTGAAGGCTACCAGCCAAGCCAGATAGAATCCTGTAGATAATTCTGTCATTTGTAAATATTAATATAAGCCACAGGCTTGTTCTCTTAAATGGGGAAAAAATGTTGGTAAATGTTAAACTTCAAAAATGTAACAACAGTGCACTCTGCTGTAAAAAAGCTAAGTCAAGCATTTTATGACCGTCTTTGATCCTTAAAGTTGGCTCTGATATGTCTGGATGAAGGAATTCTGCCTATAGTTTTGAGGCCAGAGTTAACAGCTAGAATTTGCATGTATAAATATCTTTATTGCTCTAGTTTCTGACCAGGTGTAAAGAATGTAAATATAGTTTCTGTTAGCCTGGGAACACCAGAGAAGTGTGAAGAATGATGTCATGTGAAGCAGCTCTGTGTTATCAATTTAAAGAGAGAATCAGAGAGCTCAGAGCATTTGTCTTGAACATCCAACTCACCACTCTGCCTATATCTTTATGCAAGTTATTTAGAACTGTGTTTTCTCTTAGAAGTAGTTGGGAAATAGGAAGATTAGACTAAGTGTTTTACTGTGATGTCAGAACTTTTCTGCGTTATTTTAAGTATTTTCTCTGATCTCTGAACTCTTCACTGGCACTGTGTAGTAAGATGTATTGTCCTGTATTTTTATTATTTATTATTAAATATTTTTAGACCTATCAACTGCAGCTGTTTTTTGTAGAGATCATTTAAACTCTGAGTGCATTGCATGTATATAGTGAGACTACCAAGTCACTCCAAATAAGTCTTGGTCACACTTACCATTTGAATAATAATATCGCACAGTAATAATTGGACATCCTTTTAAGGGCCTTTGAGTAGCTGATAAATATTAGCTGGGTGGTGGCAGTGATTTCTACTGTATAGTCTGGGTAAAAGGGGCACAGCTGGAGAACTTGTGCCAGCCTTCCCCAGGAGTGTATGTGTGGTTGTATTAACTGTAAAAAACTTCGGTCCCACCAATCAGCATTGTACGACACAAGGATCCATTCTGAGGAAGACCAGTGATTTGGTTGAAAGCGTTAAACTCTTGTTATTTTCGGCGTCCTTTTTATGTTGTGCACGATATATGTTAAATGTAGCAGGCTGATGTGTGGATTTATTTTCTCATATTGACCTGGCAGTCTTGTCCGTAATGTTAGTGGAAAGTTGGTCTGATGTTCGTTGTCAATGAATAAACTGTGAGTTACTTTACTTTCTCGTGGATCCTTGTGTCGTACAACGCTGATTGGTGGGACCGAAGTTTTTTACTGTTGGTATCGTTTTCCAATTATTTATTCTGGTTGTATTAACTCTTATCTCAATGTGTGTGTGTGTGTGTCAATGTCCGCTACTTGGGCAGAGACACAAAGCACTGGTTGGACAGAGAGGATGCTGAAGGTTTTAGCTTGCCCACCTGGCTGAGATCTGCACCCTATAGCTGTGCCAGTGGGGAGTCTTATTGGGGACCTGGAGAGAAAGGGAGAAACCAGCCCCAGACTGACTGTGATCTCTGTGTGCTCTTAAGGGAAATTGTACTTTACTGTGTGTGTATTTATTATCCTTTGCCTATATGGAGGCCCCTCACTGGTGAGAATTGAGGCTCCTTGATAGCTGGGCCTGGGCACGGACATCACATATGGTACAGAAACCTGGGCAGTAAAGGCAAAACAGTTGAAGCTAGAGGTGATAGAAATGAAGTGCCTGAAAAAGATGATAGGATGCACACTGTGGGACAGATGAAGAAATGAGGACATAAGAGCAGAAGCCAAAACGAACAGGAAAGTAAATTGCTCAATAAAAACAGCCAAAACCAAGAGAAATAGAGCAATTCCATCGAGGCATGACTCCACGTGTTTTCCACATGAACAAGCTTTATTAAAACACACTTTCTTCAGAATAAAACCATAAACGCTGTTATCACCACAGATGCATTTTCGTACTCTAACGACTTCCTCAGATGAAATAGAAATGCATACCTTTTACAGTTCTTCCCCTAAAATACCCTCCACTTAATTACTACTGCAATCCAATTGGTGTATATTCTTAATGTGGTCACATATACTTAATAGATGTTCAACCCTATAAAACTTTTTTTTAAAAAATCCTTTAAAACAGTTCTAAACACATACATAAATATATAAATATCCACAATACCTTATCTAAACTCTATTAGATATAAATAAATACAAATACAAATGGTTTCATACATGTTAAAAACCTTATAAAACAAACTATTCTTCCATACAATAGCACCATCTTTTGTCCAAAGATGGAATTAAAATCCTATACAGGTGCTTTTAAATAAATGGACCAAACAGTAGTGTTTACTTCTTCTTCTTCTTTCGGCTTTTCCCACTTAGGGGTCGCCACAGCGGATCACCTGTCCGCTCAACATCAGTGTTTACTAAGAGTAGTAAAAGACATACATTTTCTTTTTTCTCTTTTTGAACCAAAATAAATTATTGCACATACACTTTGATGTTGCAGTCCTTAGCTTTAAAACTAGGGCAAGTAGTATTACATTTTTTAAAAAGCAAAAGTTGTATTTATAAAGTTAATGTGCACAATTCCTATTATTCTTTAGACCAAAGGGATACATTTTTCCAGAATCACTAAAGCTTTGCAGCCCTTAACTTTAAGACAAGAGAAACTGCATCATTCAGACCTGGAAATCTAGTAGCTTCCAGGGATAGTTGCCAAAGTAATTCTTTGTATTCAATGGAAGTCTCCCATGAACCTCCTTTTATGTCCTTTGGAATTACTTCCAATACAAAGAATTTAAATTTTCCTTCTTGACAACTTATTGTATGTCTGTAAAGAGCATTTTTAGTACATTTTGTTCTAATTTCATAGTTATGCTCATAGATTCTGTTTTTTTTAATTTTCTTTCTGATTTACCTATATAGAATGCTTCACAATGGTCACAGAGCCTTATGTACACTATACCACTAGTGTCACAATTCGCATAGTCCCTACTACTAAGTCTATCCCTACTGCTAACCAGAATAGTGTCCCTCATGTAGATATATGGGCACTGGGAGCATTGTCCACATTTAAAGGTCCCTACTTTACCCTCTTTACACTTAAGGCCATCTTTTTTGCCTTCTAATATAGCCTTTAGACTTCTACCCCTTATTGTATGTACATCTTAAAGGGTTATCGAAAGTCTGATAGTTCACCAAATCTATTCCATTCCTCTTCTAACAATTTTCTTATTCTTACTGCATCTCCATTATAATCTGTCACAAATTTTCTTTCACCTTCAAAATTCGCTGTTTTAACCTTTTCCTTACTAAGCCCTGTTTTGTCACCCAAAATGGTTTTAAATCTATCCTGCCTTCCTTCTCTAACTTCTTTTTCTATGTTTTTTATAAATTTGTTGGGGTTACCTCTTTCTGTAAACATTTCCCTCAATATTTTACATGCTTGATCAAAATCACATTCTCTGGATGTCATACGACTACCCCTAGCATATTGTCCCTTAACAATTCCTTTTTTCTGGTGTAGGGGGTGTGCACTATTGTACGCTAAATATGAATTTGAGAAAGTTTCTTTCTGATAAATCTTTGAACTGAAAATACCTTCCCATTTCTTAACAGAAAAGTCCAGATATTCCAGTTCATCTTTATTAATCATGTATGTAAAATTTAAAAAATCAGTTGATTCTGATATATAGTGTAAAAATTCAAAAAACATGTTTTCAGAGCTTATCCATAAAAAACACATGTCATCCAGAGGTAGCGCTTGTACAGTTTCCAGCATTTTACATATTTGGAATTTATAATGTATTTTTCCTCCCAGATTGACTTGCCCCCATCGCTACTCCCTGCACTTGTTTAAAAAACTCCCCTTCATAATGTATAAAATTATTTTTTAAAACCATTTCCATCAAGGTTAAAATAAGATAATAATCTCCGTTATTAAACTTACCATACTTAGTTAGGGCTTCCTCAAACCATTTCATTCCTTCATCATACAGTATTGATGAGAATAAGTCTATTATGTCAATAGTTATAAAAATCATTCTGTCATCATATAACTCATTTGTTATACTATGTAATATGTCCCAAGAATCTCTTACTACACCCTGGCTTCCTAACGCCATGTCTTTGAGCTTAGTGTCCAACCATCTGGCCAAAGGTGCTGTTATAGATCCTTCTGAGGACACTATAGGCGTCATAGGTGGGTCTTCTATATCTTTGTGCACCTTTGGAATCCCAAAGATAGTTGGTATTTTTGGTTTTTCTACGTACAAAAACTTAAAAGTTTCTATACTTATTAGTCCTTCCAACATAAGTCATTTAAAATTAAGTAGATTTTTCTATTACCTATATTTATTTCATTAACTGAGACTCTGACGTATCTATTTGTATTCTCCAATATGTCCATCATCTTTCCTTCATACACCATTTGGTCCATAAGCACCGTCCCCCCTCCTTTATCCGGTCTCATCACCCTTAAGGTAGTGTCCCCTTTCATTTCATTTAATAATTTGTTTTCTACCTTTGTTATATTGTACCCTATCTTTGTCTTAGAAAGTTCGGATCTTATTTTTCTCTCCATTATTAACTCAATTTTTTTAATTGTGGGTGTAGGGGTGGGTTGAATGTGCTTTTCCTTCTTAATTCCTCCATACCTCATGAGTTTGTATTCTGTCCTTTAAAGAAAAGCTCAAAGTTTTTCTTCCTCAAAAATAATTTCAAGTCAGTTAGTACTTTACCTATATCCACTTTCCTTTTAGGTACAAATTTAAAACCTTTCGATAATAATGAGAAATGTGTTTCATTTATTTCCTTATTACTATAGTTATATATGTTGTACCCTTTATAACTATATTTGCTACCTTCAAAAACAATAGTTTCATCCACACTGGGAGTATTTACCTGTTCCACTGCTTGAACCTGTTGTTTTTGCTGTCCCCCCCCCCCCGTATCCCCCATACTGGTAGATTTTTGATAATTGTTCTTTATTCTTTCTGATCTCCGTAAAGGGGGATATTCTGAGGGGGTCATTAATATTTTCTATCTGTTCTCCTACTTCCTGCCCATCCGTATCCAAAAAAGGGGGCAGTCTCCAACCTTCTTCCTACCTACTATTATACTTTTTACTAATAGATAAGAGCAGAAGCCAAAGTAGCTCCAATTGCAGAAAAGATCAAAGAGAACAGATTACGGTGGTTTGGGCACATGTGCAGAAAAGCAGAAGACAATCTGTTGAGGAAGATTTGGTACAGACAGGAAGAAGATAAGAGGAAGCAAGGATGTCCAGCAAGGAGGTGGATGGATTGTGTGAAAGAAAATCTGTGACAGTCGGGCATGAGTGTCGAAGAAGGCACTGAATCAAGAGAGTTGGCGACAGTTAACACAATACCCCGACCCCATGAAGAAAAATGGGAAAAAGTGGTTTGATGATGATGATGCACACATACAACTCCTTGCAGCTGTGGTCCAAATACATTGGGTCGCATGTCAGTATTAATAAAACAATATCCACACACTTCATTATTAAGGTCTGTATATCAAAACACACTTCTGTCAGTGCCTCTACTATCAGTCAGTTTAATGCTGCATCCTGTGACAGTTGTACTGTACATGAATTTATCTGCACCAATTCCTGTTACTTAATCAGAGAAATTCAAAGTTTGATAGATATCCAAATTATGTAAACCAAATAAAAAATCAAACTGAGAAACTATGAAACGGTCACAGGACAAAACCAAGAGCGAACCTGCATTCACTAAATCAACTGTTATTTATTTGAAGCGCTTTTCGTGCACTCGATGAGTACACTTCATCAGAAAAACTAAACACATATACAAGTCAGGTTTATATAGACCAAACAGTCAAGTTTTCAATTAAACTTTCAAATAACCTGCCTTTCTTTTTCTTAAAGCTACAGTTATATAAGTAGCTCAAAGTGACATATAATGAACTCTTTACTCTAAAAAAAATATATATATAAGCTACCACTTAATAGTAACTAACCTAAAACTAAAATATTATAGCTACATATGTATGCATATAATATCAAATTATACACTTTATGTATATTAAAAATGGTATAACATACATTATGTAGATAAACTAACAATGCACAATGGTGCTTAATGCAAACATTTGTATCTGTATAACCTATGACTCCATAAAGTCAACAGTTGGTAGAACCCTTTAAAACCATGCGCATAAAAAAAGAAAGAAAAGATGATAATGATAATAATAATAATAATAAATAAAAAAAATAATAACAACAAAGTATAAAACAAATTTGTAAACATAAGGGCATCATCAGCGTTTCAAGCTCTTGAGTTTTACTACACTAGCAATTGAGCAGGATTCATTTAGACCAGGGAAATTATAAGCATTAAGCCTTATTTGCCATTCTAATTTCAATTCTTCCAACTGCAAACAAGCTGGACCACCTCTTTTAATTTGGTTAACCTGGTCAATGACTGCAAATTTAAAGCTATGATTACTACACTTTAGAATATGTTTGGCAAGTGCATTGTCTAATTTCATTCTACTAATAGCGTATTGATGTTCATACATCCTTTCACGGAGTTTACGCTCCATTTTGCCCACATAAAATGCGGAGCACCTTTGGCATTTAGCCACATAGACAACCATTCTAGTATTGCAGTTGAATCTAGCTTTAAATTTAATATGCTGGCCATTAACCATCAATGAATATAGATTGTCCACAAATTTACAATAATTACAGTCTTGGCATTTAAACATGCCAGTAATTTTAGGAGGTACCCTTTGTTGACGTTCAAGTAAGTTTTTAAGATTATAACCTCTCTTATATGTAACACTTGGGCCACCCCCCAATTTGACACAGATAGTGTGATTAATACCAAATAATTCCCAATTCTTCTTGATTACCTCAAAACACGACCGACTATGTATGTTGTATGTAGTTATCAAGCTGGGGACCTTCTGTGTCTCAATTTCATGCCCAACTATTGGAAAATTATCCATACTTTCAACCCTATTTTCAACAATGGGTATTTGCTTATCAACAAAGGTTGGTATATACCATTTGATCTTTTAAACTGAACCTCATTTATTAAATCATCTAATAAGGTAACCGGATAACCTCTGTGCAAAAACATTGATTTTAAAACTTGACATTCATGCACAAAGTTACTATCCTCACTCACAATTCGTGCTCGCACAAGTTGTCCTTTAATAACAGAACGCTTTTGATGGTATGGATGGCAGCTTGTAAAGTGCAAAAAGGAATTGGAATAAGTTCTTTTCCTATAAATAGTAGCTGTAATAATACCTAATCCCCTATTCTTTGTGAGCCATACATCCAAAAATGCTATAGATTCTGTATTAAAAGAAGCTGTAAATTGCAAAAATTGCGTGGATTCATTGAATGTTTGTAATATAGAATTACTGTTGACTACATCACCTTTAAGGAGAATGAAGATATCATCCAAAAAACGGGTATAATATACTATTTTCTCCTTAAGCCCAGAATTGTTGAAGATGTATTCAGCCTCCCAATATGCCATAGCAAGATTGGCTATACTAGCCCCACATGGGGAACCCATAGCTACTCCGACTTTTTGTAAATAAAAATTATCACCGAACATGAAAAAATTGTTGCTTAGAACAATTTCCATTAGGTCGGTAACTAATGATATCTCCCCAGGTGGAGCCCCTTCCTTCTGCAATTGGAGACTAACCCATTCTAAACCTAGCTCTTGAGGAATACAGGTATATAAGTCTTTAACATCGACCGTAAAAAAGTTGTAGTCCATCCTAAACTCCAAGTCATTTAGATTTTGAAGAAATGACCACGAATCTTTACATATCTGACTTTGGTTACATATTTTTGCAAAATTGAATCAACAACTTTTGCACAAACATAGGTGGGTGAACCCCTCCCATCAACTAAAGGTCTCAAAGGAGGGTTGACCTCGCTTTTATGTATCTTGGGAATGCCAAAGATACAAGGATATCTAGGATAAGATGTATATAAATAATTATAGATATTTTGTTATATTCTACCTTCAATGAACATATCCTCTATGTAACTCTTAATCTTATTGTATGCTCCATTAACTTCAGATCTAGAGCTTATAGCATAGACTGGATTGTCCAGTAGTGAATACATCCTCTCTTCATAGTCGATGTTATCGAACACTACAAGCCCCCACCTTTGTCAGGTTTGCAGATACTTATGTTCTGAGATTTTATATAATCCAAACACTGGATTTCAAATACGGTAGTATCAGTATTTCTGGTAGACTTCCTATTTTTTAATATCTGTCTAAAGTCCAATTCACAAAGCTGCTCAAAAGTTTGCAATAGTGGGTGTAAAGGAGGATTAAAAGTGCTAGAAATATAGAACTGGTCGCCATCAGAGACATTGGTACTTGCACCCATTATTAACAAAAAATTTAACTCCCTAGTAAACACCTTAAGTTCTATTACAGTCTTAACTAAGTCAAACTTTTGAGCTGGCACATAAGTGTAACCTTTAGACAGAAAATCCACAATATCTAATGGTATACAGGCAGACGAAAAGTTGTAAACCTTAAAATCACCTGTCCCATTAGTAATAATTCCCTCATCAGATAGACACATAATAATGTCATCAGTCCTAGAGCAAGGCAAAGAAATGTCAGGTAAATGATTATCAACTGGTAAACACAAGTTATTCATGTTCAAGTTTTGTGGATGTTCAGCCTCCGCTGGAAACTTTTCGGTTGGTAATTCTTCCGTTGTTTTGGTTTCGCACCCATATAATTGGCGGATTGAAAATTTTCATTATGCTTATTACTCATACTGGTGTTATTATTATTTGCATGAAGATGCAGTAATCTCTCACTTCTCCTTAACTCAGGTTGATTATCATAGTTGGTATTCGTCCGTTGAGGTATTTGTTGACAATTTGTTTCATTAGCTTGACCCCGAAAGTCCCCACATTGTTGTTGGTTACCAAGAACAACATTATTCTCAGTTACTGAAACATCACCTACTAAAGGATCACGCCAAACTTGAGCCACCGATGGCAAAGGATAAGCAATCCCTTCAGAGTAAGCTTTAATGTCACGATCAAGTTTTTTCACTTTATTATTTTTCAGTTTGGCCAGATACTGGTCAATACTAGAAAAAATATGTGCATACTCATATTTATACCTAAGGAATTGTTCGTCGAGTTTAATACTATTATCAAGTTCGGTCACTTTAGTAGATAATTCATCCACCCAAATGTTATAATGCTTAACCATCAGGTCCAATGACTCAAGACCCTGACGGTCAAATAAAACTAATAAGTCTCTATGAAAATCAGAATTTGCAACAAGCCCAGTTGGATACTGGTAATGTCCAAGTCCTTTAGGGACGATTTTCTGCTTCAAACATTCTCGAAAATATGATATTTCAAGTTGTAATTTTTTAACTTTAATTAAATAACCATCCAATGTTTTAAGCTTAAATACAATGTCATTCTTAATACTATCGTTACCTTTTTCACGTTGCTGGTCACCAATATTAGCAGATGGAATGCCAGAAAACGAAAAGTCCTCAGCCAGCCATTTATTAATTTCTGGCTGCCCGATCGTACAAGGTTCTCCGTTGGTATACGCACCAATTACTGCATCAGGGTTCTCTAAAACCACAACCCTTGGACTAGAATCAGTACGCAAAAGTTGTGTCTTGTTTATAGTAGTAACGTTGTTATCATTCACAACTCCTCTATTTGCAGCAGTATTACAAGGAGCAGCGTTACTAAAAGCATTCGGAGCTGGATTAAGTAAAATATCATTCTGCTTCTTCCTCTAATAATTTAACGTGTAATAATGCTTTGGACATTTTATTTGCAAAACTCGATTCCATTTTTCAGAGGCTTGATCGGCTGAATACTCTAGTCCAAGGGTTGTGGTTTTAGAGAACCCTGACACAGTAATTGGTGCGTATACCAACGGAGAACCTTGTACGATCGGGCAGCCAGAAATTAATAAATGGCTGGCTGAGGACTTTTCATTTTCTGGCATTCCATCTGCTAATATTGGTGACCAGCAACGTGAAAAAGGTAACGATAGTATTAAGAATGACATTGTCTTTAAGCTTAAAACCTTGGATGGTTATTTAATTAAAGTTAAAAAATTACAACTTGAAATATCATATTTTCGAGAATGTTTGAAGCAGAAAATCGTCCCTAAAGGACTTAGACATTACCAGTATCCAACTGGGCTTGTTGCAAATTCTGATTTTCATAGAGACTTATTAGTTTTATTTGACCGTCAGGTTCTTAAGTTATTGGACCTGATGGTTAAGCATTATAACATTTGGGTGGATGAATTATCTACTAAAGTGACCGAACTTGATAATAGTATTAAACTCTACGAACAATTCCTTGGGTATAAATATGAGTATGCACGTATTTTTTCTAGTATTGACCAGTATCTGGCCAAACTGCAAAATAATAAAGTGAAAAAACTTGATCGTGACATTAAAGCTTACTCTGAAGGGATTGCTTATCCTTTGCCATCGGTGGCTCAAGTTTGGCGTGATCCTTTAGTAGGTGATGTTTCAGTAACTGAGAATAATGTTGTTCTTGGTAACCAACAACAATGTGGGGACTTTTGGGGTCAAGCTAATGAAACAAATTGTCAACAAATACCTCAACGGACGAATACCAACTATGATAATCAACCTGAGTTAAGGAGAAGTGAGAGATTACAGCATCTTCATGCAAATAATAATAACACCAGTATGAGTAATAAGCATAATGAAAAATTTCAATCCGCCAATTATATGGGTGCGAAACCAAAACAACGGAAGAATTACCAACCGAAAACTTTTCAGCGGAGGCTGAACAGCCACAAAACTTGAACATGAATAACTTGTGTTTACCAGTTGATAATCATTTACCTGACATTTCTTTGCCTTGCTCTAGGACTGATGACATTATTATGCGTCTATCTGATGAGGGGGGAACAGACAAACAACCTACAATTATTACTAATGGGACAGGTGATTTTAAGGTTTACAACTTTTCGTCTGCCTGTATACCATTAGATAGTGTGGATTTTCTGTCTAAAGGTTACACTTATGTGCCATCTCAAAAGTTTGACTTGGTTAAGACTGTAAATAGACCTTAAGGTGTTTACTAGGAAGTTAAATTTTTTATTAATAATGGGTGCAAGTACCAATGTCTCTGATGGCGACCAGTTCTATATTTCTAGCACTTTTAATCCTCCTTTACATCCACTATTGCAAACTTTCGAGCAGCTTTGTGAATTGGACTTTAGACAGATATTAAAAAATAGGAAGTCTACCAGAAATACTGATACTACCGTATTTGAAATCCAGTGTTTGGATTATATAAAATCTCAGAACATACGTATCTGCAAACCTGACAAAGGTGGGGGGTTTGTAGTGTTCGATAACATCGACTATGAAGAGAGGATGTATTCGCTACTGGACAATCCAGCCTATGCTATAAGCTCTAGATCTGAAGTTAATGGAGCATACAATAAGATTAAGAGTTACATAGAGGATATGTTCATTGAAGGTAGACTAGAACAACATATCTATAATTATTTATATACATCTTATCCTAGTTATCCTTGTATCTTTGGTATTCCCAAGATACATAAAAGCGAGGTCAGCCCTCCTTTGAGACCTTTAGTTGATGCATTCTATTGCAATCCTATTGCAGAAGGAAGGGGCTCCACCTGGGGAGATATCATTAGTTACCAACCTAATGGAAATTGTTCTAAACAACAATTTTTTCATGTTCGGTGATAATTTTTATTTACAAAAAGTCGGAGTAGCTATGGGGTTCCCCGTGTGGGGCTAGTATAGCCAATCTTGTTATGGCATATTGGGAGGCTGAATACGTCTTCAACAATTCTGGGCTTAAGGAGAAAATAGTATATTATATCCGTTTTTTTGATGATATCTTCATTCTCCTTAAAGGTGATGTAGTCAACAGTAATTCTATATTACAAACATTCAATGAATCCACGCAATTTTTGCAATTTACAGCTTCTTTTAATACAGAATCTATAGCATTTTTGGATGTATGGCTCACAAAGAATAGGGAATTAGGTATTATTACAGCTACTATTTATAGGAAAAGAACTTATTCCAATTCCTTTTTGCACTTTACAAGCTGCCATCCATACCATCAAAAGCGTTCTGTTATTAAAGGACAACTTGTGCGAGCAGCACGAATTGTGAGTGAGGATAGTGACTTTGTGCATGAATGTCAAGTTTTAAAATCAATGTTTTTGCACAGAGGTTATCCGGTTACCTTATTAGATGATTTAATAAATGAGGTTCAGTTTAAAAGATCAAATGGTATATACCAACCTTTGTTGCGTATTAAGCAAATACCCATTGTTGAAAATAGGGTTGAAAATATGGATAATTTTCCAATAGTTGGGCATGAAATTGAGACACAGAAGGTCCCCAGCTTGATAACTACATACAACATACATAGTCGGTCGTGTTTTGAGGTAATCAAGAAGAATTGGGAATTATTTGGTATTAATCACACTATCTGTGTCAAATTGGGGGGTGGCCCAAGTGTTACATATAAGAGAGGTTATAATCTTAAAAACTTACTTGAACGTCAACAAAGGGTACCTCCTAAAATTACTGGCATGTTTAAATGCCAAGACTGTAATTATTGTAAATTTGTGGACAATCTATATTCATTGATGGTTAATGGCCAGCATATTAAATTTAAAGTTAGATTCAACTGCAATACTAGAATGGTTGTTTATGTGGCTAAATGCCAAAGGTGCCCCGCATTTTATGTGGGCAAAATGGAGCGTAAACTCCGTGAAAGGATGTATGAACATCAATACGCTATTAGTAGAATGAAATTAGACAATGCACTTGCCAAACATATTCTAAAGTGTAGTAATCATAGCTTTAAATTTGCAGTCATTGACCAAGTTAACCAAACTAAAAGAGGTGGTCCAGCTTGTTTGCAGTTGGAAGAATTGGAATTAGAATGGCAAATAAGGCTTAATGCTTATAATTTCCCTGGTCTAAATGAATCCTGCTCAATTGCTAGTGTATTAAAACTCAAGAGCTTGAAACGCTGATGATGCCCTTATGTTTACAAATTTGTTTTATACTTTGTTGTTATTATTTTTTTTATTTATTATTATTATTATTATCATTATCATTTTTTCTTTCTTTTTTTATGCGCATGGTTTTAAAGGGTTCTATCAACTGTTGACTTTATGGAGTCATAGGTTATACAGATACAAATGTTTGCATTAAGCACCATTGTGCATTGTTAGTTTATCTACATAATGTATGTTATACCATTTTTAATATACATAAAGTGTATAATTTGATATTATATGCATACATATGTAGCTATAATATTTTAGTTTTAGGTTAGTTACTAGTAAGTGGTAGCTTATATATATATTTTTTTAGAGTAAAGAGTTCATTATATGTCACTTTGAGCTACTTATATAACTGTAGCTTTAAGAAAAAGAAAGGCAGGTTATTTGAAAGTTTAATTGAAAACTTGACTGTTTGGTCTATATAAACCTGACTTGTATATGTGTTTAGTTTTTCTGATGAAGTGTACTCATCGAGTGCACGAAAAGCGCTTCAAATAAATAACAGTTGATTTAGTGAATGCAGGTTCGCTCTTGGTTTTGTCCTGTGACCGTTTCATAGATATCCAAATTATGTTTTAGGTAAAATTTTAATACCTATTCAGAATTAATTTTTACTTTTTGATTCTAGATTTTCCCCAGCAATTGCATTTCTGTATATATTACATTTATTTACAGGCCTAGAATCACCATTACAACCTAGTCATGAACTATGGTATACAAGATATCCAGGTTTATTTCTGGTCATTATGGTTGACTCCTCCATTGTATATCTATTCAGTCTACAATGACTTGAATTTCACTGCCCTCTAATATTTATTCAGCTCAAATTTACTTATGAATTACTAGCCCTGGCCAGATGTCCATCTTTAATTCCTTATGTGTGACACAACATAACATGAGCTTAGATCCTTTGATAGTTGCCTAAATTATATCCCTAGATCAACAGCCAGACATGATGATGTTTTCTGTGCTAAGTTACCATTTGCTGTACTATATACACTGCTCATCAAAATGGCCTAGTATCAAAAAAGGGGGACCCATGCTGTTTATCAAGTAGGATCTAAAGACTCTCACTTATTTTCCTACATATTCAAAGACCTCTCAGTCCTAAACTGGATTATCAGTAAAGCTATTGTTGGTGGAAAATGTTAACATTTACTCAGGATCAGTTTATCTGCTCTCATTCACAAGTTTAATAGCCTGTTGTATTGTTCCTTGATTTATAAAGGCAACATTCTGCAAGGAAACCTCAGCTTGGACATGCTTAGGCTCTTTTACTCCAAACTTGAGGACTCTGCTGATGCTTTTAGTCTCTCTTAAACTATCTACTCTTCTACCCATCCAAATCCTACACCTTCTAAAGACTTCCTACTCTATGTACTTCTCACAGATTCCCATACATGCACTCTTCAGCACCTATCTTGGGTACAACCACATTGCTACTTTGGAGGGGGGAGTGGGTAGGGCATACAGCACCTATCTTGGGTACAACCATGTTTCTGCTTTGGAGGGGGGAGTGGGTAGGGCATACAAGAAAGAAAAAAAATGGATGCAGAGATAGCCAAACCCATGGACACCCTTAGAATCCACAGCTGACCCCCCAGCAATTCCAGAGCAAGTCCAGGGAGATAAGGAGATTAACTGGTACACCCACCATGGATGTGGGGGACTGGAGAGACAGGCAGGGAAAATGTCTGAAGAGGATCAAAAAAAGCTTGTACATGGCTTTTATTCTAAAACAGAGAAAAAATATTATAATATAATATATTATAAATATTTCACAGTTTCAAATCTCTGATTGCATACATATGAATATAGTACAATGACTTTAAAGACAAAGTTGTGGCAGTGTGCACAGGATGTAATGGTGAGTATTACACAAAACATTCAGGCACACACCACATGCAATAATGCATAACAATATAAATATATCCCTTTTTCTAGTATTTAATCTACCTCATACCTGTAATTGCACCTTACACACTCCTGCACCTAATGCAAAAAGATTCAGGATTTTTGAAAATTTTGTCAATAAAATCCAAAACCATCAGTCACTCTTGATGAAGCTTCCAATCACATACATAAACACACACACATGTACATACATATATGAGGAGCTGCTTAATTAAGCTGTGCTAAACACTTTATCAACTTTCTGATGGAGAAAAATAAGTTGTCTTTTTCCCTGAATGTGCAGCATAATCCAAGTCATGGAATACACTCCATGTATTACAGTGTGGTCATAACTGAATAAATGATATATAAATATATATATATATATATATATATATATATATATTTATATATATATATATACTCACACCAACTCCAAGATCACACAACAGTGGGCAAAGAACAACACAGCAGTCCACACTTTACAGCTATTCTGAAACAGAAGTGACGGCACCCTGCAATGAACTGGCAGCTTGTTTTGGAGTTTTGTTTATATAAAGTGCCTCCCCCCTTGTAATTGTATATCTATGTAAATGCATGTCAAACTGTCGACTTTTAAACATGATGTGTATGTTTTATCAAAAGGCTACAATATTGAATGGTGAGAACATTGATATTCCATAGGCTTCATGAGGTT
Source organism: Protopterus annectens (assembly GCF_019279795.1). Lineage (NCBI taxonomy): Eukaryota > Metazoa > Chordata > Ceratodontiformes > Protopteridae > Protopterus > Protopterus annectens. Next base: position 766,428,868 of record NC_056734.1, on the reverse strand, counting down.
TGTTTGGATAAATATTTTTAATTATTATTAATGTTGTAGCTTTCAGATGCAAGTTAAATTTTGAGCTTTAAGAGTAGAAGTGTGTTTGATTAGGGTAATGGCTGTGTAAGGGGATAGTGTTTGCATGTACATGGTTATGTTGGTGTGTCTAAGTGTCGTGTAGAAAGTGCTTTTTTTTTTCTTTTTAAGATAGTGTATGTGTACATTTTGTGGTCAGGTTAGGGCTAGAACCCATTAGTAAGGTGAGACAACTCATGCATGCCAACCTCAGCTTATCACTCCTCTTGCCTACACCGATCCCACACTTTACATTATGAAAAGGGCTTTTCCTATCAATATCACTGTTCTTACTAAGTATATCTGAAGATTGTGTTAGGGTATAGGATTCCTTTTTTTTTTTTTGTTTGCTTTCAGAAAAGGAAAATGTTTGTTTTTCTTCAATTAGTTTAGGTCTAATGTCTGTATTTTTCTTTTCATTTTGACCTTTATTTTCAGTGCTTTGTTTATCAATATTTTTAAAAGTCAAAATTAGTTAAGAAAATGCATAGATTAAAACCTACACATGAGGGGAATCAAATAAGATCAAATGCAGTTTTAGTTGCCATCTCTTAATTTAATTTGGTTGACTAAGCAGATGGGCAACTTGTGCCAGGCTGGGGAATGTGCCTTTTCCCCATTATTGTTCATATCAGAACTGGCATAATGAATAACCACACTAAATCATTGCATTTCATTGGTGGATATGAAGTAGAAATAAATATTTGTCAGATGTTTTCCTAGTACAACGCTTTTACGCAGGGTGTTAATTTTTTGAAATACATCTACTATTATCTGCACTGAACATTAATAATACTCATTAAATTTCTGCATGTCATTGTCTGATGGTTTTAGTTTAACTACTTTAAGAAACTGAAATTTCTCCTCATTGTTTCACTAAAACAGGCACTTTATGGAACATCATCAGATCCTGCTATTTGGCGTTACTGTGGAAACTATGTGAATAGTAACATGAGAAATGCTGTTGGAAGATTATATATAGATGAAGCATTTTCTGGAAAAAGCAAAGACATGGTAACAGCCTGCTGTTAATCTGTTCTTAAACCACATTACATTTGTATTAAATGCATACCTCAATGACTTGTTAATGTATGGAATAGGATGAGAATGTCCATCTGGCATTTCTACAAATGATAGATTAGTTTATTTCCCTTTCTCTTCATTTCTTTTATACGGACTGTCTGGGAATACAAACTCTGGTATCACTCCAAAGCTATGCAGTGACATATTAAGTATGTGTGTGAGTGAGCTTAAATATGGTTAGTGTCATAAGGAGTGCCAGGATAATGTACTGTACCTGAAACTGATGACCATGTTATCTAGATTTCTTCATGTACATTTTAGCTCATTAATCTAAAAGCAATGCTAACTTTTATTGGCAAAATTAATGTGCTGTATTGTAAAAAGTAACTGAAGGAGAAATTTGACCCCTTAAGAGCACCTTTAAATGATCTGTGAACCTTTGACAGAACAATATTAGAAAAAGAGTGGTCTGGGGCCATGTCTTGGCATGGTGCTGAGATGAGTCTTGTAGCCTGTTTGGCTTCTACCTAGAAAAACTTTGTAGAACCATTTTGTGACTTCACTACTAAGAAGGCAAAGGGAGAAGCTAAGTGCAGTCACACTGAGATGATAAACAGAAGCAGAACACATTAGGATTGCATAGACTTTGGCAAAGGAATATGGCTTTTCAGGTATGGAATCTGACCTTCTGGTGATGGAGTCAAAGTTTTTGAGAAAGATTAAAACTCATTTAACTGGATGAGGTTTATACGGTCTGTCTGATCACTATTAGCTCTAGAATCAGATTTCTCATTTAAGGTGATGTTATATCTTCTAATTTGAAGTTCTCTATTGGAAAAGACCCAGGACACGTGTGGAAACTCTAAATCTCCAGATCAATGTTATGTTGTTTGGGTCCATAATAATGTATAAGACGGCTATTGCAGTACATCTAAACTACAGAAAAGAAGTCTCTGGCTATTTGCACAAATTTTTCCATCCATTACTCTAAAAATTCATCCTTCTTGGAGACAATGCAAGTGGTGCATAATAGAGTACCACCTAATGACTTTGTAGCTCTACTAATAGACTTCAGTGCTCACAAGAGAAAGGACAGAGAAACCTGGAGTAGTGATTAGGAGCAATAAATTGCTTGACTTGAAGTCATGAATTGATAGCTACTCATGGGTTATCCCTAATGAACAGCATGTAGTTTACATCACAGCACATTAGGCCAAACATTGACAATCGGCTCTGCAGTCATGACATCATATATAACAGCTTATGTTTTTGATACCATGTTAGAGAAGCATTGAACTGACAGCGCGTTAGCCCAGGCAGCCAAGATGGTGATTGGCCAGGTCCAAGAGCCCATACTTTATCAACCAGTCTGCAGCTGATTTCAGGATAGCTTCATGCCAACTTCCTGTAGTTCCAGCTGAAAGTGTTAGGCAGGCTTATGAGTGTCCCAGCTCCAAGCAGGTCTCTCTTGCTTTAGACCTGCTGCACACAGATACCCCATAATGTCAGCACCTGCTGTTACTTCACATTCAGATGGGCCATACAATGAGCTGTAAGACTGCAGACTTGTGGTTTTCTCAAGCTCTAACTTAACAGCTTATTTATAAGAGCTGGCAAAGCATATTTTCTGCTACTGGTAGCAAAACATTTTTTTTTTCAATATTTGCAAATGATGTTTTATAGTCACGTGTTTTTTTTTTTTTTTTTTTTTTTTTTTTACAGTAAAAGGACTGCTGAGAAATAAAAGATTTATATTTGCGTGTGCCCTGTGCAGTACATTTATTAAGTCCATGTTTCTGCTCATATAACCTGACAAGCCTCAGCTTTATTCATTTAGTCATGATAATACGTTATGAAATTCATAACCGTGTAGGATATTGGAGAAAAAATACTTGATGAATGTATTAATGCTACACTTCAGAATAGACAGTAGCAACATACATCAACAATACATGATTTAAACTGCAATTATTTTGATATGCATTTATATTGGACAGTGCAGTGGTGCAGCAGTAGCGTTGTTGCCTAACAGCAAGAGGTTCTCTGGTTCGATTCTCATCTGGGGTGCCTTCTGTGTAGAGTTTGCATGCCCTTCCTGCATTCGTGTGGGTTTCCTCCAGGTGCTCTGGTTTCCTCTCACATTACAAAGACATACATCTGGAATGTTTCTCCTCAGGCCTCTGCTGAAAATTGGCTTCATTCCAAGTCACATACAAAATTAACAAAACATACTTGTTAAAAGACATACATATTAACCGATGTAAGAAGATGCTACAACATTAAGTTCAAGAAGCAGTTTACAATGTAAAAACATTGATGGAAAAATGGAATTCTGCTTAATAGAGCTTTTCGTATAAGATGTGTAATAATGACTCAGATGACTTATGCTACGGGGATAGCAGCATGTCATTATATAGAAAAATAAGAAGACATTAGAAAAAGCAAGTGAGAATAGCTGTAGGAAAGGATACCTTGGAAAGAGGGCAGGGGAAAGTGAGAGAGGCATGCAGAGGGAAGAGGACTAGAAAGACAAAGTGTGAGAGAGATGCAAAGAGAAGAGAGAACTAGGATGAATGAGAGGCAGTATGTAAAGGGAATTACAGGACAAGATAAGGAAGGATGAAATAAGTATAAAAGGGTGTAAGAAGGTGGCAGGTTTCATTTAACGGGACCTAAGTGAGTGTAGCTGCACTTTGGATGAAGAGATTTTCCTTGAGCTGTTGTCTGAAGTCCAAGTACTTTTGGATGTCTCTGACTGATAGAGGAATGGAGTCCCATAGTTTAGGTGCCTGGATGGAGGACGCATGGTCAGTGCAATGAAGTTTAGTTTTTAGAGGTAGTAGGGTGGATTGAGATTCAGAGATACCACCTGAGATTATACACACACGGGATTTGGTGAACTAAGTTTATGACTGAGAGAAAAAGATGCCTCAGGAGAAAGGAGTTTGTAAATTAGTGCTAATAGTAGGAGGTTGGCTCTCAAATGTACTGGGAGCCATTTAACTTTGGCAAGAGTTAGACAGTGGTATTCATTAATGGAGGAGTTAGTAATGAACCAGCAGATTTTTTTGGAGATGGATTGCAAGGTGGTGACATTTTTCTCTGAGGCTGCAGCTGTTATGGGTAGTCCATATTCAAGTTGTATATTCCTTTGCCTTTCGCAGCTTTGTCTGGCTTAAACAGCAGAGACAATAGCTTGTTTGTCCATAACTGTAGTGTGTTGTTATTTTTGTGTGTGCTCTGAATGTAAAGTTGAAAGTTAAATGATTGGTCTAGCCAAATGCCAAGATATTTTAAGGATGTGGTAACTTTTATGGTGGTATTGTTAACATCTTTAAGATTAGTTGGGTGATTTTGCTATTTTTTTTTTGGTGGGGGGGGGTTGATTGATTCCAAATAGCATTGCTTTTTTGGAGGGATTGAGTATAATTACTGGCCTATTAACCATTGGTTGAGGGTTTGAAGGTCATCTTGGATAATAGAATGGGGTTTATTTGATCTGTAGATGGCCATGCCATCTGCATAAAAAATTAGAGGTACCCGAGGGTGATCAAATTGGAGTTTGTTGATAAATATGTAAACAATATGAAAAAACACCACGACCACTGGATGCCTTAGAGACTTCTAAAAAAAAAATAAGGAAACTCCAAAATAGCGTCAAACAATTTTATTATGCGTTCGTCAACCAGACCTCAGAATAAAATCACTAGGGTATATATACCCCTCCCTTTTGTTTTCTGTTATTGAGTGTGTGCCACATGATTTGAGAGAGGGGAGTTACAAAAATAAATTGGAAATGGTAGAAGCAAAATGACAAATAAAATTGTGCCTACGAACCACCAGGTTTAAATGAAAATATTAATATTAAATGTGTTTTGAAAGACAAAAGATTGAAAGTGTAATATTAAAGGGATTTCTATTTATTTTTATTGATTCTAATAAAATTAGTGTTATTTGTACTTTGTCTTAATTGGTTAATTGTTTTATTAATTAGGTTTTTATAAAAAGAGGGGTATATACCCTAGTGATTTTATACTGAAGAAGTCTGGTTGATGAAAGCGTAATAAAATTATTTGATGCTATTTTGGAGTTTCCTTATTGTTTTTATAAGTTTTTAGAAGTCTCTAATGCATCCAGTGGTCGTGGTGTTTTTTTGTGTTTTTGGAGTATTCATTTCCACCTTCGTGTGTTTTTTGATTAAATATGTAAAAATAGCAGAGTGGCTACAATAAGACCATGGGGGGACTCCTTTCATAAGAGCAGCTATTTCATAGATGGTGGCACATACCTTCACCTTGAAGGATATATTGGTGAGGAAATCTACAAACCAAGATTTTGCATTGTCACTAATGCCTGTTTCAGTTATCATCAATTAGGTCAAAGGCTTTTGTGAGGTCAATAATATAAAATGAGAGGACATGAAAGTCCGAGTGTTTGTTACAGTAGAAGTATCATCTCCTTCACTTTGGGTCTAGAAACAAAAAATCTTTGCAGACGTTTTCAGGGTTGTGTCTTGCATAGTATGGCAATTCTATAAATCCAAATGATGCTCAGATATAACATTTATTGGAAATGTCAGGAAATCTCTTAATACAAATTGTTGTACACATTAATTTTATGCTGCATTTGTCAACACAAACTTGATCAAAAAATCTCATACCATTTATCAAGATCGCATGCTGTTTCACAGAATTAGTTTATAAAAACTATATTTTACATATTTAAGTTATAGCTAAACTATTACACAAATTGTAGCCTTTTATTATCATGCCAATAGTTTCATTTTCCTTGTTTTTGCATATCTGTATTAACAAACATCTCTCCTAAATGACCGTAATGATATAGGTTCATAGGTATATATTAGGGTAATGGCCCTGGAGTCTTTACAAGCCTAGCCCATAGGATTACCCTGGCATTGTGCCACCCGACCTTAGTTCCTAGTGCCTCTGTCAAGGAGAGCCACTGGAGTGATTCGCCGGGGTGAATTTTCTATTTCCCATCCACTCAAGATTTCTCTTGGAGGGCCAGTGAGGTTCTCTGCTTGACATGTATGGGAAGTCTGTCCCATAGCATGGGCAGTCTCTGGTTTACGAACCTGTCCTCCAGCTTGTTTTGTTGATTGTGGTAATGAGTTTGAGGTCTCTGGAGCGTGTGGTGTGGTGGGATTGAGATTTATTTAGATGTAGCATTTCTAACATTGCTGGGTTAGACATGGCTTTGTAAGTCAAGCAGAGATCGCCTCTAAGTAGGCAATATGAGACAAAGAATAGTTGGAGTTTCTTGAGTCTGTCCATATAGGACAAGTGTTTTAAGGCCTATGATCCTCTTTGTGAGGTAATTTTGCAGCCTCTCCAGTTGTTGCTGGTGTCTAGTGAGGTACATGCCAAATGGGGCATTTTTCTTGATGATTGGCCTAATGAGGGAAGAGTTGAGGGAGACAATGACCTCTTTCTTCCTGGATGCAAAACCCTTAGTAATGAGATGTGCCACATAGAAGGACTTTCTGACGATAGTGGCAACGTGGTTGTCAAAAGAGAGGTTGCTGTCGACCTGTGTTCTCAGATCTCTTATAATGCCTTCTGTGTTCAGTGGACTACCATTAATGTGGTAATTCAAGGGAACCAAGTTTTTCCCAAGGGGGATGATGACACATTCTTTGGCATTGAGCTTAAGGCTGTGGTTCTGACACCAGTCGTTGGTCTCAGTGAGGCCTTTCTGTAGGATATCAACATCACTTGGGGAGTTAATAATAGCTCCCAACGTACAATCGTCTGCGAACTTTGTCAGCCAGAGTCCCTTCATGTTGGCCTGGACTTCAGAGAAGTAGATACCAAACAGGAGAGGACCCAGGACCCCGAACCCTGTGTGACTCCACTCATGACTGCTACTTTCACACTGTGGGTTCTATTTGCGAGCCAGTTTGCAACCCGCCTAGTGATATAGTGGTTGATGCCTAGCTTAGTGAGTTTTTGTATGATTTCTGAGTGGGGAATGGTATCAAAGACCTTGGGCAGATCAAGGTAGGCTGTATGAACCACCTTGCCTTCATCCACAGCTCTGGTGAGTCAACCAAGTTGAGCAGGCATGATCTACTCTTCACAAAACCAAAGTGTGTAGGATCCAGAGTTTAGAGATTCCCTATATCCTTGTTTATTAGGTCCATGATGATGCGTTCCATAGCTTGGCATTTCAGACTCGTCAGGCTAATTGGGCGATAATTCCTGGGGTCTCTAGTCGCTAGGGATGACTGTAGCATTGCACCATTCGGTAGGGACAAAGCCCGAGGTGAGGCTGTGATTGAACAGGGCACACAGCTGAGGTGCCAGTTCACTCTGTAATTTATGTAGACCACAGCCAGGGATATTGTCAGGTCCCATAGAAGTCTTATTCTTGGCCTTGGAGAGTGCAGTTTTAACCTGTGCAGCATTAATACTGGGTGCCTGGCAGTCTATTGGTATTGTGATTGATCCTTTCGGGGGGGGGGGGTAAAGTTAGCACTGAATCTGTCGGCCAGTATATTGGCAATATCTGTTGGATCGGTATATGAGGTACCATTGTGCAGTAGCTCAGAGCAAATCTGGGTATTGCCATGGAGATTTTTTACACAAGTATAGGAGGCCTTATGGTTGTCTTTGCTATCAGATGCAACTCTGTTTTCACAGCTAGCTTTAGGGGATTTGATGAGGGATCTCAACCTTTTGTTGAGGCTGATAAGGGAGTTTTTCCAGTCTTGGGACTTCGCCTTATTCTGTATCAGTTTCCTCCTTCTGTTGTAGAGTTTGTTCATGGCAGGAGACCACCAGATTGGCTTCCCCTTTTTTTTGGAGGAGAGCATCTTAATTCTATTGGATATGATGAAATCCATGCATTTGTGTATGTGTTCGTACAGTGCATTTGTGTATGATTTGGTGGTCATGCAACTATTCTCCATTTGCATGGGTGCCATGAAGTTAGCCACATCTGTTTTTAGGAGCCCAAAGTTAGCTTTGGAGAAGTTTTTCATGATGGTTACCTTTGTGGAGGGGGTGGGAGGGATGTGGATTTCCATGGTGATTAGTTTGCGGTCGGATCTAACCAGGAAGGAGTTGACTATTGGTGTATAGCAACAGTCGCCCATATTAGTAATGACCCAGGTCAAGGATGTTGCTACCTCTAGTGGGGGTAAGAAAGAGCTGGTCCAGAGCATTGAAATTAATGAATTCCAGAAAGCATTGGGCAAGTGTATTGGTACATGAGTAGTTTTCCCAGTTAATGGAGGGGTAGTTGAAGTCGCCCAGTATGAGAGTGTTAATTTGGACCCTCATATTCTCCAGGGTGCTTAGGAATGTGGAGTGTGAATCGTGGGACATGGTTGGGGACCTATAGCAGGCTACAACCTGAATCGCTGTCTTACCCAGTGTTAGCTGCACCTGAAGTATCTCAGATGTGTTATGTTGGGCTACCATTCTGGAGGTGTGCACATACGTTATGAATATGGAAACACCACCGCCTTTGGAGCTTATGTCCAAGTTCTGGGGCAGAAAGGTGTGGAATGAGTTATAGCCTGGTAGTGCAGTGGTGCTTTCCGCTGCCTTGAACCAGGTTTCTGTTACAGCACAAATGTCAATGTTCCCCATTTTAAGGAGTAATTTGAGCAAATGCATTTTGAGATTTAGACTTCTAGCATTGAGCAGCATGACTCTCAGATTGCATTTGTTTGTAGCTGTTACAGTGGTAATTTGGTCTTTGGAACACTACCTGAAAAAGGCACTGTAGGGGTTGGCAAGAGCCTTGGCCAGTATCCGGAAGCCCAGGGGTGACAGATGCAGGCCATCTCTGGCAAAGCATCAAGGTCTGTCAGTCATGTCATCCCAACCTGACGGATACTGGATCCCCTTAGAATGACACCAAAAACTTAGCCAATTGTTGAAATCAGTCATTTTCTGCTTGTACTGTGGTATCATTCTGGGTGATGGTAGGATGCTGCTCAGGGCTAGAGTCATACCCGCCTGGGTTACATAATCCAAGAGTTCCTCCATGTCTTTTTTCATGTAGTCCAGGGAGGTTTGTCTCAGGTCATTCACACCCACATGTACAATGACAGAGTCATAATTATACCTGTTGTTGAGGGACCTGAGTGCATGCGTTATATGGCAGATCCTGGCACCTGACAGGCAGCTGACTGTTACTTTCTCCTTATTCAACCTAGTGAGTGGGACATCAGTGCGCCTCACTATTGAGTCACCTATGACTAGTGTGTTGGGCATGCTGTTTTGCCTTAGGGGCTTTGGTTGAGTGGCACACTATTTAGGTGAGTTCTGTGTCTCGTCATTAGTGTTGTGTTGTGGTGGGCAGGTGTGTTTCTGCCTTGGAGGTCTCTGCTGTTTGTGTAGATTTTTATTGAGAGCCTCCGCGAAGGTGGGTGTGTGGTTTGTGTTTTTATGTGACGGCAGTGCTGGGGTGTGTTCTGGAGGGCTCTGTGTTCCATGTGGTGTGTTGCAAGTGTTGACCTTCTCTTGACCAGCTATTCCAGTCTTGGCTGGAGAGTACCTGGCTTCCAGTTTGGATATATAAGTGCATCTCTTACAAGTCTGAGTGCTGGGAGGTAAGAGGAGAAGGTTGTCAGTGTACATGAGGCAGTTGCTACATTCTCAGGATGCCCAAGTTCACCAGGTTAATAGTAGAAAGCACAGAGAACTGACCTTTAGACATGCCTGGAGGGGTGGGCATTAATAAATACTGGAGCTGTTTCCTTGTAGAACGTTTAGTGCTGGTAGCACTTTTGTGTGCTACAATAATTGCTACAAGAAGTCTGGTAAAGTGCTAAACTAATAAGCTAGTAAAAGTGCAGGAGAGGAGAGAAGGGAAAAATTGAAGAGCAGACTTTGGCACCACTTAGAAGCTTACAAACAGTCCAGGATACAGCAAATCTGTGTCTGGACTAGACTAGATACAAGAAAGGCAGGGAACAAGCACAAACATGGGCTTTTAAACCAGAAAGTTGAAAGAGATGGAAAAACTGCCCAAACAGCCAATACCTACAATTTCTGGGCCAGAAACCACTCATCTTGTGGTAGATAAGCTACCTAGTGCTTACCACTCTCAATGATACGCTAGAAGGCTTCCCTCCAACACAGAAGGACTTGGGGGGGCACAGAAGCTTACCAACAGTTCTGGATACAGCAAATCTGTATCTGGACTAGACTAGTTACAGGAAAGGAAGGAAATGCGGGCTTTTAAACCAGAAAGTTGAAAGAGGTGGAAAAACTGCCCAAATAGCCAATAAACTACAATTTCTGGGCCACCTGGTATACCTGCACATCACATGCCTTGTTTCTTACTGCTTTTCCATGCATTTACATTTGTCCTATGACTTTAAGTTGCCTTTCTTTTCATGACTCCCAGTGCCTGCTTTTCTCATCCTGATTCTGCCTTGTACTGTAAAATTCCTAAATTCCTTTCCACTCTTTATTTGTTTAACTTATATTAACCTATTTTTCTAGTTTCATTAATGTCCCTGCTTTATTTACCAGTTGCCCCTCTTAAAATTATCCATCTTTACAATTGGCTTAATTTCTTGCTATAGCCAGTTTTTTAACCTAACCTGGTAATATTAATAATATTTTATTAATATTATTATTATTCCCTCTTTCTACTTTCATATTTCTAAAAACAAATAAACAAAACCTCTTGCTTCTCAGATTTTTACACCAGTCTATCCGTACATTTCTCCAAAACATTTTTGTCCGTTTGCAGTCTGAAAACATCTGGCTCATGCCTACTTTCTTTTCCCACAACTCTAGGAATTGCCACAATCTTGACAAACTTTGAAAATGTTATTGCACCACCATCATTTGCTGGTCCTAAATCCTAAGCAGCCAATATATTTCTCTATATTTATCCCATCCTTTTTTAATAGTTCTTCACTCCGTCTGTACCCTTTTCCATTTCCTGTCCTCAAACATGTTGCTTCTCTTGTCTTACTTTATATTGGCTTTTTATTGACGAGACTTGTGCTTCCATCATTAACAGCCATTTGTTATTTTATTAAAGTCCAGTCTTCCTTCTTCCTCCCTTCACAACCTTCATTCCCCATACCACCACTGTGGTCCTACTTTTATATTCTGACTATTCCTTACTGTTCATCCCAAGTTATTCTCTTGTCTTAGAATGCTTCATCCTCATTTATCCCAACAGGATCAGCCTGACTGCCCTCATCACCATCTTCATTCACTTTCCTGACCAGTCTTATTTCCTATCAGTTCAGCTTATCAATTTGCTCTGAGGTTGCTTCCTCTATCTTTCCATTTCATTCCTTCTCATCTTTTCTGTTTATTTGCCTGTTCCATATATCCATGTCTCTCATTATTATCTTTTGCTTCTGAGCTAGTACAATGTCCATCTTTTGTCAGAATTAAATGACAGTAAATATTGTTAGAAGCTAGACAGACTGCACTAACTTCTTTTCCCAGCCCTCCTTGTCCTTGTTTCCTCCATTCTAGAATGTCTTCCACTGTTCTGTTGTGGTCACTCTAGCATGAGTCCTGGACCATGACATTTCTATGCTGTGCAAAGCTAAATGTGTCGTGTACTATGATATCAGAGAAGGGTATATAATGGTTGTTTTTTTTTTTCACATTTAAAAGCTATCCTTTGGGAAGTTGTCTACCCCCAGGGTTAAATGCTGGGGCATCTCATGTTTGGCATCTACTTCTTTGAAGTAAAAGCCATTGCTGAAGGGCTCTGGCTGACTACATTTGCAGATAAGTGCAGGCTGGGAACAGTCACTGAATCCCAAACTGTCCCAAACATATAATTGGTGCCAGAATCATAGACTGTAACTGACAAAAAATGCATTAGAGCATCTGTTGGAGAGTTGTTGACCGCAGAAAACTACCACATGGACAGTACACCCCTAACAGTTGACCACATTGTTCGGGATGTAGAAACTTGTGTGGACAATGAACTAACATTCCACCAACATGTGTCCACTGTTGTAAGAAAGTCATTCTATACTGTACAGCTTATAAACCGAGTATTTCATCCAGATCTAGAGATGTCATTGTCCCCCTTTAGACCACTCATTGACTGTTTCCTTTGGCATGTATTTGTGTAGAAACATGCAACAACTGAAATTCCCACAGATATACCTGACCAAAGAGGATGCAAGGCCTAAACAACATGTTCTACATGGACTGACTCAAAGCCCTGTCTCTATACTTTCTATTCCACAGACCACTAAGATATGACCTGTGTCTGAAATACAAGGAAACCTCTGACCCAATACTGATGGGCCTGCTAAACATCAGCAAATCAAAAGGCATTAGAAATGCTCAGTCCAGGGATCTAAACCTCTTCTGCAACATCAAGGGAATAGTTTGGAGGGACAGGTATATCTCACAGAGGATGCAAATATTCTGAAACAGACACCACATGTACATAATAAAAGCTCATTCCTGTTCATATTCAAGTACAACTTGACTCTATGGATGGATAATAGAAAATTTATCCCAACCCCCCCCGTACTACTAATGGACAGAGGCAACTCCTAAATGTACTTTGCCCCATGCATGAGTCCCCTCAAATTATCTATGGTACGATTCTAGTTATTGTTACTAGGGGTAACATATTATTGGTCATATGATGGGTAAGGCCAGTCTAACATCAAATGGGATAGTTTAATTTAAGCACTAAAATGGAATTTGCCTAGGCTTAAAATAGATAGCAAGGGCAGCTAGCCTTGTGCTTACCTATAAACCTACGAAAACACAAGGGCCACAAAACTACCATGGAAACATAAGGCTAGGCTTCCTTAAATTCTTGCAGGTCAATAGTCTAGTAAGTATATGAAGAGCAAAGGAAGCTGTGGGAAGGCTAATGAATTTACAATAGAGGAAACATAAAAAGTTTACTGCAGCCTGGAAGTAATATCCAAGTATTGAAATCCCGTGTTAAAAATGAAAATGAAACTGAGGAACGAGGGAGAGAGAGAATATTTATGGAATGAAATGCAGTCTTATCCGTAATGGATATATGATGTATCCCGCCTTGAAGGATTTGAACAAACATAAATATATGGCTTTAAAATAAAGTTAATGTAGAGGTTATCTTAAGAAACTAAATGTTTCAGTGAATAAATCAGAAATAAAGAAGTTGCTTTCTTATTAGTTTTGTTTTAATTGCATTTTAATGTAAACTTTGAAGATCTAATATATAGTAATGATTTTAGTTGGTCTGATAATTTGGATCACTTTCCACATGTCATTTTTAACTATAACATATCAGATCTTAAAGAGAGGTCAAGTAAGATTAAGTCATTACTTTTATAATGTCTACTATGGTACCATATCAAACATTCTTGCCATTAAGTAAAAAATAAATTCTTTGCTCATTAAATTTGAGATTTTCAAATATTTAATTGTAGTGTGTACATGACAGTTTTACAAATCAGATTTAATATTTAATTTCTGTTCAAATGTTGTAGGCAGTGATTGTCATCACTGTAGTATATAATGATATGATTAATGTCAGGTATGATTAATGAAAATGCCAACATTTAAATTATTAGTAATGGTAGATGATCCTAAATGAATTCTGAAGCAATATAGACTCATTATCAGGTCCTGCAAATGCAATTTATCAGTATCAAACTTGTTATAATGCCTGGCTATTTTAAGGGTCAAGGTGAAGGATTTAGCAGCACTGGCACCGAGACATATTTTTTTTTACTACACTGATGTAACTGAGACCATAACCTCTGCAATATAGGATCATTATGTTTAAACAGGGCCAGTACCTCAGTGATGAGAAATATTTCTTCTTTTGTAGTCAGTGGAAGAAGTCACCCTGGGTTAATTAATTGAAGCATTATACTAATGATTCTACTGCCTGGGCAAACAGAGAAATATGGAAACCATGATTAGTACTCTTGGATCATTTAAATATTTTGTAACATAAACGGGGCACATTTAACTTACATATATGATTTATTATAAATAAGTGATATTGTCTCATATATCAGGGATAGGTTATTATGTTTAGTAAGGCAAGCATGCAATCCTGAGTTATATTATCAAATGTCTGCTGAATATGAAAGGTTATAAAACTTGAAGCTTTCTTAGAACATATGACCAAATTGTTTATATTCTGTTATCTTATGTTATCCTGGACTTGGCATCCGGGAATAAATCCATTTTGATTGTACTGCATCATTTCTAAAAGCCATGATTTTATCAATTTGCTTATCAGAGTTTGAATAAGCTTAGTCATTTAGATTTCTGACTTTATGTAAGGACACCAGTTATGATATTATGGTTCCTGTAGTTCTGAAGAGAACTGCTTTGAAAAACTGTATTTAATGTGTTTTGAAACACTGCATTCATTTGGAGGATGTGGCATAAATGCATTATGATTCTTTCCTTTATTGCTCTCTTAATCTGTGATTTCAGCAAGGAATTTCATTGTATGGTATATCTGAATAAAAAATACCAAACCAGAACCCTGAACCTGAAAAAGAAAAATGCTCTGCTATCATTTAATAGGTCCCCGTGTACTGTTAGTGTAAGAATTTATTTGACACTCGTTGTTTCATTGAACTGTTCCATATTGAAAGAGAGGCACTAAAAACTAAAGAAAATCTAAATCACCTAATTATAAAAAAGTAAAAAAATAATTTCATATTGACGTGTAGTAAGAGCTGCTCGTGTGTATCCCCTGGCATGTAAAAGCTTAGACAGTATATCATTTTCAGCAGGAAGTGTGTGTTTTCACTATGTCAGCAGAGATTGCAAGGACTCATTGTCTGAGTTAGTCTGTGCTTGAAATGATCTACATTCTCTGGTGCCTGTGTTTTCCTTTCCATCTGGAATACTGTTCTTGTTCCTGCTGAATTTTATTTTATTTTGCTGTTAAAACTGAAATCAAACTGCATAGCTAAATGTTACTGTAACATTACATTGTGACAATTTATGTAACAATTCTAGCAGCAGGCTTTCTTTATAACTGTATACTTACCAGTTCTATGTTCCCTTGAAAGATTTTCCAATTATGAATTGCATATTATATGTGTGTGCATAATAAAAAAAAATATATATATATATATATATATATAGTGTGTGTATGTGTGTGTGTGTATATATATATATATATATATATATATATATATAGTGTGTGTATGTATATATATATATTTATTATACAGTATATATATATATATTATACAGTGCATATATATATATTATACAGTATATATATAAATATATATACGTGTGTTACGTGTGTGTAAACTGTGTGCTGTATATATATAATATATATATATATATATATCTATCTATATATATATATATATATATATATATATACATACACGTGTGTTGCGTGTGTGTATAAATTGTGTGCTGTATATATGTGTGTTGTGTGTATATATATCTATATCTATACATATATATATATATATATAATATGGGTCTACTTCAGTTGGTCAAAATTGCAGTACTTCAAAACCCACTTGTTCAAGTACTGAAATTTCAAAAACCGAATACGGAGATCACAATACAGCACAGAAAGGGAATATTCCCCTTTCCTCGCTGTAGTGCAATCTTGGAGTTGGTATATTTAAGTAGGGAAGGTGTGGTGGATTTAGAAGTGCTAGCCCACCTGCAAAAGATGTTTTTTTTTTTTTTTTTTTTGTCAGCCGATCCGGTGACTAGACTTCAGCGAAAGTGCACTTTTGTTGAAATGCACTTTCGCTGAAGTGAGCATCTACTTTTCTTTATCGAAGTAATGAAGTTTCGACAAAAAAGGTAGATCCATATATATATATATATATATATATATATATATATATATATATACACCACGCCCCACAACGTCCAACACCAACCAGCATACAAACACCCAAAATTAGTGTAAAACATGTTCATCAAAAAGAACTCCATTCAGGAACAAGGCTGTTAGCTGCCATAAGTTTAATGTTGGCTCACAATGAAACAATAAAAAGTACACGATACACAAACCTAGGTTTCGCCCCCTGGCATCATCAGTGTATATTGCAAATAGGGAACAGTGGCATATTTATACCCCTTTCAATCAGCATTATTTTAGAGACACCGTTTTCCTTAACAAAAACAGTTGAGATATTTTTAAACACAAAAATCACCAAACCACCAAACCACATACTACACTAAAAACTGTAGGTACCATAATGCATACAACTGCCTAGATCCATTGTTAATTCAACTAGCTCACAGACATGCACGTTATGCCATTTATAACCTTACCAATGGTCATTTAGACCTGGTTTAAATAAAGCTCCTAAATACACAATCCATTTCCTTTTTTCTTCTGTTAGTATCCTATGTTTACTGATCAACGTTAAATTGTCCCCTACTACCTGATCGATACCCAGAAAAATAAAGTGTGCTCCTACATGCATTTGAGTGTGTTTGTACAGGGCTCCGTACTCTTTTACAATTGATATCGCTTGTATGTAATGTAATTCTCTGTCGAAAAGATAAAGAGGTCTGCCCCACATAAAAAGCCCCACATTGGCACACCGCCATATAAACCACCCATTCGCTACTGCATGTGATCAAGTTTCTAATATCATATACCTTGGGTGTATTTATAGACGTAAATGACTTGGTTTTAGAGACAACCTTACAATGAACACAATGTCCACAATATGTGTTGCCCATTATTTTACTGGCTTGGTTGTCTCTAACTTTTTTGTGACTCTTCTTAAAATTAGCTAAACTTTCACCTATGGTCTTCCCTGTCCTATAGCCAAAGGAACACCGTGAGTCTATTAATGTATCCAGAAACCTATCGGTCTTCAATATGTGCCAATGTGATTGTATTATGTCTTTTATTTTGAAGCTATTACTTCCAAACTTAATCTTGAACCTGATGACTTGGTTCCCTTCAACCTGTGTCCTTTCGACCCCCATTAATAATTGTTCTGTAGTACTGGAGTCCACCATACTTAGGGTTCTATCAGCTTTTCTAGCTCTATAGCCCCTTGCCAAAAATCTAGACCTCATCTGTTCGGCCTGTTCCTGAAAATCATCGGATTGACTGCATATACGCTTAAGTCTTTTGAATTGGGCTTGGGGAGTATTATTGATAATGTGTTGTGGATGGTTGCTATTTGCCCTCAACAATGAGTTCTTGGTAAATGGCTTCCTATATAGGCTAGTGTGTACCATGCCATCATTAGCCTTGGTAACCATAATATCTAGAAATTTAATTATTTTACCTTCCAATTTACCATTAAAGAAAATACCATATTGATTTTGATTCAGAAAATTGCCTGTCACCACCTGTCCACAGTACCCTGCCATATTACCCAGCAGTCATCGAAATACCTTCTCCACATCAGTAATTCTGATGTAAATTCCTTCTGTTGATAAATCATTTGTAGCTCCATAAACCGGTCCGCATATATGGGAGCAAAAGTTGCTCCTATGGCTGTACCCTTAAGCTGCAGGTACCATTCCGACCCATATCTAAAGAAATTATGTTCTAACACCAAACCCAAAAGTTTTAATAAAAATTCTTGTTCTTCATTTGGGTAATAATCCGAAACATGAAACCAGTATTGTATGGTCGCTATTCCTCCATGATGAGGAATACTCGTGTATAAAGCCTGTACATCTAATGTGCCCATATAAGCATGGCTAGGAATATAAAGATCATCCATTAGCTGTAAAAACTGGTTCGTATCCTTAATCCTACCGACACATAAGTTGTTAATGGTTTCAGTTTTAACTCCAGATACACTGATGGAGGTTCTATCAGGGACCCTCTACCAGCTACGATGGGTCTTCCTGGTATGGGGGAAATAGACTTATGGATCTTAGGAACTAAGTAAAAATGTTGTGGAGAAGGATCATCTACTGTCAATTGTTGTTGTAGTTCTTTCATAATAATACCCACCTCTCTAGCTCTTTCCAAAAATTGGTCAATTTCTATTTTAAATCCCACTATCGGATCTATAAGAAGTTGGCAGTAAGATGTTACATCAGTCAAATGTCGTTGAATTTCTGTTTCATATGCCTCTTTGCCCCAAACCACTATGGCGCCACCTTTGTCTGCCATAGTGATAACCAAACGATCATTATTACTCAAATTTTGCAAAACTGTTTTTCTTCCCTGGTCATATCATCCTTAAAATGCCTGTACACCTTACCCTGATTCAGTTGTAAATCTTGTAACACTTGTTCCTCAGATATTTTTACTGCTCCATGGTATGGGGGCTGAAACTCAGATTTCCTAAATATAAATATATCCTGTGTATCTCTGAACTAAGGTCTATGAGAATAATAGAATTCTAAATTCAACCTGCGACAAAATACCTTTACATCTTTCACCACTTCAAAACGGGACACACAACTATTAGGCACAAAGCCGAGGCCTTTATTTAACACATGTTATTCCAAATCTGAAAATGCATGGTCAGTCATTTACGAACAAATTGTTATCAATATTCTGGGTATCAATTGTATTATCTATTCGTTGTTGACCATTTTGCTGAACATTTCTTCCATTTCTTGAACCAGCATGTTTCCTGCCAGGATTGAACGTGTGTTAACACTTGTTTGAATTTTTGTACTGTAGGCTTTTTGCCTTCTCTATGTGCCTTTTGGCATTATTTAGTATTAAAGTACATCTTTTTTAAGGGGCACCATTGTCTGCTGGTCAGTATTTAGATCCTGCAACAACCACTCTAAAACCAAAATACAAATGCAAAAATTACCTTAACTGTCCCAATTCCTAGCTCATTAATCACAAACTAAGACTTCATCCCATAAAAACAATAATCTTGCTATTTGGCACAACACAAAAACTTAAAATCACCAAAGTTTTTCAAAATCGCTGCCCATTGTGGCTCACCAATAGAAACAACCATCTGCTTCAAACACCTCAGTCTGTCATGAGTCCAGTCACTAACACTCCATATACATACTGAGAAATCAAGGGCAAAAGTTAACTGATTTTTCTTCTAAGCCAGAAAAATCTCATTCTATGTCTCCAACATGGCTAAGGCAGGTTTTGGCAAAGGAGTCCTTTTGGCCCAACTCAGATATGAGCTACCTATAATAGCCACAGCCTGTAATTAAAAAAAAAAAAAAAAACCTCCTCCTCCTCCCCACTACAGACTATAAAAAGCTTTATCATTAACTCACCCTCTAAGGACCACCACTGTCTCTCCGTAAATCTCCCTAAAGAAAGCCAAATGGTTCCCAGTGTTGCACAGAGTAGGCCAGCTATCAGTCATTCTCATTTTTAAAATTCTCTAACCTAATTCATTCTCATCACTAGCTTCCAGACTTTATACCAAACAAAGACACTGCAAACTCATATGCCTCTTCAAACACCGCCACCTCACTCCAACTATCACAAACCAGGTTACACTATACCAACTAATCTTTGCTTCTAAACTTGGGAGTTACTCGGTCCACTCCCAAAGCTACTACAGTTCCCTTTCCCCCATATTCAGAGTTGAACTTAGTAAAAGTTCCTCCACAGCAAATCAAACTGTACTTGCCACACAGTAGACCACATCAACTCAGGGCCTCAATCTCTAGCCTTCCTCTCTCTCAATTACTAACACCACCTAATCCCCCTGCACTCCCCTGACTCTCATTACACCATATTTTTCCACCATGATGTAAACCTGAAGTATAATAATGTAAAATGTACATTACTCTTATTTTTGCTAGCCTTGTTAATTGCCACTGTTCTTTTCTGTTTTATGTACAACTTACTGCCTCTCAGTTACACATTTATTTTCTTGGTGAATTATTTCATCTGAGTAATACCTGCACATGGTCAATGCTGATTAATATACCATGCCAGCAAATGAATATAAAATAAAATGGATTATATTTACATGAAAGTAATGTTGCAGGTATCATTCTGTGATATGATTACCTTTCTTTTTAACTCCTGTCTCTTGTTTTTGCAGGTTGAAAGCATGATCCAGGAAATTCGTAATGTGTTTATTGAAACGTTGAAAGAACTGCATTGGATGGACCCAGAAACAAGAAACAAGGCTGCAATGAAGGTTATTATGCATATATATTATTTAATCCAGAAAGATATCAAGCATATAGAACAAATTTACTTCAGCAACGTTCTTAAATACATGCAGAGTTTTCTGAAATGTACATAATTTTTCAAAGTATAATATTCTGGTGATTCAACAAATGCTTTTTCAGTTTGTCAGATGGTAGTCTGATGTCTTTTGTGAGTGAGTTCTGGCAAGTGTGTGCAGTTATTAAAAATTGCACTTCGAGTGGTTGTAAGTTTAAATGGGGGTCTTACTAATTGTAGACTGTCACTTGATCTGTGTGAGTAGGTAAGTTCTCTGATGTGTCACAGAATTTTTAACGGTGGGCAGTAACTTCATAAAAGCAGGCTGTTTTTAACACAAGAGAAGTCCAAACCTGCAGGCCTCATCCTAGTCCCACACTTGAGTCAATAACTTCAGGCCTCTCCATTGCCCAGGTTTCAACTACACGACTGCAAAACTCTCAAAGGTCCATATCACAGTTCAAACATATAAGCACAGGTTCCTGTTGCCCTGTCATTTTTTAATACTTCCAAGCTGAAGTATCTGTGTGTGTGAATTGCTTTCATTCACTTGCCTCCATCCCAGGCTGCAGTGCTTTGGTGTGCATGTATTTCAGTTTTACAAGCTTTGATTTTGCAGCCTGCTCTCTACATCAGCAGGCTGTATGTAGTATTTAGGATTGCAGATTGTTTATTCCTGTGGATTTTGCTCATGCAGGCTGACCTATAACAGCACGCTACAGCTTATTATGCAAGTTCTGTCCTATTGCTGGTTATGTTTATATACATTGCACTGACTTATCTCTAAATGGTCTATAACCTTCCTCTTTGTCTTCATCCCAATCTAGATGCATTTAGGGCTTTCCAAAAGAATACATAAGTTTCTGCTGGGTTCATTCTCTTCAGTACATTGATCCAATGTTAACTAACTCCATCTTTTTTCCTAAGTTAAGTATAGACATCTGTAGATTTACTTTCTTAGTGATTTGCCTTTCCACATCAGTGCAGTGGGTTTATCAAAAAACATTCTTTTTTTTCTTTCTTTTTCGTAACTGCTTTTCTCTTTTCTGTTTCTGGACTAATGTTTTTTGGTGTCTAGGTTTTAGTTATTCTTACCAAGTGAAGGTTCTAGTCCCCTTATGAGTTTTACTATTTTTGTTATTGAATCAAACTCCTAATCCTACATATAAGCACCACTGTTAAAAGGTGTATGTCTTAATTTATTAAACTGCATCCCCTTCTCCTTAAGTACCTTTAAATGCATTATGTTGCTTGTTTTTTTTTTTCTTCATCAGTACTAGTGGGTATAGCAGAGCATTATGATTGGATCTCTAATCATAACCATGTTACGTGTTCAAGACATGGACGCCAGTCACGAGAACACATAACTGGTTATATTTGGTGAAATGTGATCATAAATCTTTGTAGTGCATGGAGTTTTATCTATTCCATGTACTACCAGTTACAAAAAGGGGGGGGGGTGCAGAGTGTTTTATAGGCTTTTACTGCCAGTATAGCACTTAGCAAATCCTGCCACATAGCACGTGTTTATACAATTAAAGGAAGTCAGGGGCAATTTTTAAATACTGCTCTAATTTAAATAAGTGACTTACAGACTGTCCTCTGTAAAGTTTTGTGGACAAAAAATGTGAGACAAGAAATTTAGGATCAGTTGTGAGTGAAGGAACATCTCATGAGATCTGACTGTAGCAGTACCTATGATCAGGTCATACTCACTACGTGTCATATTACTGAACATTATATTTTACTATCTTTTTTCTGAACTTAACTTTTGTAGCAAGATTTATATAGCTTGCTGGTTAAATCATACCAGAAAAAGTAATTGATATTTGTCCTGAGCACATTAGTAGTCCATTTGGAAAAAAAGCTCTCCTTCATTTATACTGTGGGTTTTACAGACTACAAATCCTGAGTAGTTTAAAGCAGGTACCCATAGCATATCTTTCAGTTGCAGGATCACAGCAAGAGCAGTAAGCAGTGTAGCCGTTTACTGAGTTTCACATGGCAGGAACACGCAGTTGTTCTTTTTTTGAAAGGAAAAAAAATCTCAGCATTAAACAGGAACACACAGTTGCTATGGGAGTGGTAAGCACTAGGTAGCCTATCCTACACAGGAAGAGTGAGTTTTGACCCAGAAATTGTAGTTTATTTCGGCAGCTTTCCATCTCTTTCAACTTGCTGGCTTAAAAGCCTACGTTTGTACTCGTTCCCCGCCTTTCCTGTAACTAGTCTAGTCCAGGTACAAATTTGCTGTATTCCAGGAGTCTTTGTAAGCTTCTGAGCCTCCCAAGCCTTTCTGTGTTGGAGGGAAGCCTTCTAGCTTATCAGTGGGAGTGGTAAGCATTAGGTAGCGTATCTACCACAAGAGGAGTGGTGCTTGGCCCAGAAATTGTAGTTTATTAACCATTTGGGCAGTTTGTCCATCTCTTTCAACTTTCTGGTTTAAAATACCACATCTGCGCATATTTCCCATCTTTCCTGTAACTAACCTGCTGGTAGCAGTAGAAAGCCTTAAACTGATAACAAGCATTCTAGCTTAGGAGAGAGACTTTGGAGTGATTAAGAATCAGTTTTCTGTACTTTCTTGCTGTACTTAACTGTTTTCCGCCTAAAAGCAGACTTTCCAGCATTTATTGTGATTTAAAAGCTTGTTTTTTTCACATATTGAACTTATTTGACTGCATGCACTTTTAAAAAGTTTTTTGTTTAAATAATTTGTATAACTGTTGTAGGCTGCACACTAAAGTGCGATAGCCTTTTCTGATCGTTTGTAGTAGTTTAAAGCTGTTTTAAGTGTATTTTTTACTGCTTTTGCCTTATCTTTAAAAAAAAAAAAAAAAAAAAAAATCCTGGTTTCCTGCCTTTCTAAGTTAGTATAGTCCAGTTTTCAGGCTAGAGCTGAATTCAGGGCTGTGATACTAGTTTATGAGTTTGCCCATACCTTACTTGGATAGAAGGAAGTTTTTCTGCTCACCTGTGAGAGAGGGGGGCTTTGAGCAACCTATCTGTCCCTGGAGGGACTGGTTCCAGCCCAGATGTTAGTAGTTTATTGGCCATTTTGGGCTAATTTCTATCTCTTTCATTTCCCTACTATAAAAACCAAATTTTCACAGTTTTGCGCACCGGGCAGTGCTGGTTAGCTACGGTTAACTCACTACATCCGAGTGACGCCTCCAGGTGCATCTGCAGTTACCCCCTACTGCTCCTCTAGGTGTCAAATATTACTTGTTCATACTTGCATTAATAATTCCAAAACCACACTACATACAAGGTATCAGAATATTTTATTTTGAAGCATACATGATGGCAAACACAACTGTACTGATATTTGACCTCTGCCAATGAGTATTTATTAGAATTGTAAGGTGATAACTTCATTTTTAAAGGCTTAGGCCACACCCACTAGGGGTTAAAGGTACACACTCAAAAGACTTGTACTGGAGGGAATTATTCCTGGCACCACTAAGTCTCCTCTTCAGTTTTTCCCTTGAAACTAGTCTAACTCTCAACCTAAGCACTCAAAAAGCATCTTACAGCCCAGCACTTTCTCAGACCTAATAGCAAGCACTAATATACCCTGACACTGATTGCCCAGCAGGGCAAGGCTCGTTATTCACCACTCACCAACCAAGCGAGTAAGCAGCTCACCCTATTATTCAGGCATGACCAAAGGGCAACTTCAGGTGCACTCTCCAGTCCAGCTGGTGAATCTGGGTAACCAGAGGCAATGTTACAACTGCCTCATGTACACAGACAACCCTCTCCTCCTACCACAAAACATTAACATATGCGAGAGATGCAATTATACAGCCAAACTGGAAGCTAAGCTGTCTCCACCCAAGACTGGAACAGACAGTCAAGAGGAGAAGGTTAACACTTGCACCAAAACTCCAGCCGCACACAGACCTACTAAAACAGCACTGGCAAAAAATACACATAAATGCACACAATCATACTTGGAGGCTCTAAATAAAAACCTGCAAAAGCATCAGAGACCTCCAAAGCAGACACCCAAACAAATTGCACTTCCCGTCACAAACCAGACAACACATAAAACACAAAATCGGTGTGCCGCCCAATCACAGCCCTTAAGGCAAACTAACATACCTAACACACTAGTAATAGGTGACTCTATAGTCAGGCACACTGACGTCCCACTCACTAGGCTGGGCAAGCAGAAGGTTACTGTTGGCTACCTGTCGGGAGCCAGAATCTGCCACATAACACAAGCACTCAGGTCACTCCAGAACAAGTACAAATATGACTCTGTCATTGATCATGTTGGTGTGAATGACCTGAGACGTACCTCCCTGGACTACATGAAAAGAGACATGGAAGAGCGCTCTGATCATGGAGCCCAGGCTGGTATGACCCTGAATAGAATCCTGCCCTCACCAAGAATGATACCTCAGTATAAAGAAAAAATGACCAATTTCAACAATTGGCTAAGCTTCATGTGTCATTCAAAGGGGATCCAGTGTCTGTCAGCCTGTGACGACATGCTCCACAAGCCGCATTGCTTCGCAAGAGATGGCTTGCACCTGTCACCCTTAGGCTTTCAAATACTGGCCAAGGCTCTTGCTGCCCCCATAGTACCTTTTTTTGGCAAGGCTCAAAAGTCAAACCCACCTCTGTAAACAGCACAATTAACAAAAAACTGAGGGTTATGCTAATCAACGCCAGGAGTTTAAATCTCAAAATGCACATGCTCAAAGCACTCCTCAGTATAGAGAACTTTGACATCTGTGCAGTAACTGAAACCTGGTTCAAGGCTCCAGAGAGCACCCCAGCACTACAGGGGTACAACTCCTAACACACGTTTCGGCCACAGAACATGGACCGAAACACAAAAGGAGGGGGTGTATCCATATTCATCAAGGATACCTACTCACCTCCAGGTTAGTGGCGCAGGCTGATACCTCTGAGATCATCCATGTGCAACTAACATCGGGCAAATTTGCAATGCAAATTGTGGCCTGCTACAGATCACCCTCCATGACCCAGGACCACCACTCCACCTTTCTGGAGACAGTGGAAAACATGAAGGTCCTACCAAACACCCTGATATTGGGCGATTTCAATTACCCTACCATTTACTGGGAAAACTATTCGAGTACAAAGTCCCAGGCCCAGCGCTTCCTGGAATTCATTAACTCAAACGCCCTGGATCAGTTGGTAAACTCCCCTACCAGAGGTGAAAACATATTTGACCTGGTCATCACCAACATGGACGACAGGTGTTCCACACTGGAGGTCAACCCGTCACTGGTTAGATCAGACCATAAACGAATCACTCTGGATGTCCACACCCCACCACCACCCCCAACTAAGGAAACCACAGTAAAAAACTTTTCTAAAGCAAACTTCACCTTACTTAAGACAGAGGTGGTAAGTTTCACAGCCCCCACGCTAAAGGATAATGCTGTCCAAGATGCAGAAACCTTTACAAATGCACTCTTGAGTACCTACAAGGATGCATGGATCGTGCCATCCCTAGCAAAACCAAGACTCACTCCTCCAAGAGAAGGAAACCAGTTTGGTGGACCCCTGCAATAAACATGCTATACAATAGAAGGAGGAAACTAGTTCAGAAAAAATCAAATCCCATGAAGGAAAGACATCCCTGATCAGTATCAGTAAGAAACTAAGGTCCCTCATGAAATCATCCAAGGCTAACTTCGAAAGAAAAACAGCCAAGGATTCAAAAGATAACCACAAAGCCTTCTTTAGCTATGTTAAGAATCTAAGTGGCAACTCGCAGAAATGCACTGAACCTACTGATATTGCCAACATCCTGGCAGATAGATTCAGTGAAAACTTCACCCCCCTCTCATCTCCAAAAGGGCCCACAACAATACCAGAAAAGTGTAGTGTCCCAAAAATCACAGATGCACAGGTGAAAACAGCCCTTTCAAAAGCCAGAAACACAGTGTCAATGGGACCAGATAGTGTCCCAGGCTGCGTCTTGCACAAACTACAGAACGAACTAACCCCCCACCTAAACACACTGTTCAACCTCAGCCTCTCCACAGGCTACGTGCCCATAGAATGGCGCACAGCAACGGTTATTCCTCTCCACAAAGGAGGGGCCACAACTGACCCTGGTAACTATTGCCCCATAAGCCTGACTAGCCTGGTCTGCAAGGCTATAGAACTCATCATCATGGAACTCATTAACAAAGACATTGGGAACCTCCAAACATTTGACCTGACCCAGTTCGGCTTTGTTAAGGGCAGATCATGCCTACTAAACCTGGTTGACTTCTTCAGGATAGTCACCAAGGCCATAGACGAGGGAAAGGTGGTTCACACAGCCTACTGTGACCTCGCCAAGGCTTTTGACACCATTCCCCACTCTGGTATTACAGAAGAACTCACCAGCCTGAACATAAATCCCAATGTCACGAGATGGGTTGCCAACTGGCTTACAGACAGAACTCACACGGTAAGAACAGCAGGCTCCAGGTCCGACTCTAAACCAGTCACAGTTGGTGTCCCATAAGCCTCGATCCTGGGACCCCTACTGTTCGGCATATACTTCTCAGAAGTACAGGCAAACACAGGAGGGCTATGGCTAACCAGGTTCACCAATGACTGCAAACTGGGAGTCATAATTGACTCTTCGGCTGACACAGACATCCTCCAAAAGGGCCTTACTGAGATGGACACCTAGTGTCAAAGTCATGGCCTCAAGCTAAATGCCAAAAAATGCATAGTCATCCCATTTGGGAAAAACAAAACACCCACAAATTACCACATAGGTGGCAGCCCCCTTAATACAGAAGAGGTAATAAGAGATCTGGGGACCCAGGTAGATAGTAATCTCTCCTTTGACAATCATATTTCCAAAGTAGTTAGGAAATCCTTCTATGTGGCCCATCTACTTACTAACTGGTTCACATCTAGAAAAAAGAGGTTATAGTGCCCCTCTACTCGTCACTCATTATACCCATCATAGAGTACAATGCCCCATTTGGGATGTACCTCACAAGACACTTCCAACAGCTGGAAAGACCACAAAAGTACCTCACCAAGAGGATTACTGGTCTCAAACATATGTTCTATGCAGCCTGACTGAAAAAACTCTGGCTGTACTCAGTGGCATATCGCTTACTCAGAGGTGATCTCTGCCTGACTTACAAAGGCCATGTCCAACTCAGAATTGATGGACATGCTCCACCTAAAGAAATCCAAGTCACTGCAAGCCACGTGCTCTAGTGAGCTAAACCTCGCCACAACAATAAATAGAACATGCTGGAGGGATAGATTCCTGTCACAGAGACTCCCCATGCTTTGGAACAAAATTCCAAATTACATCAGGCAGAGCCCCTCACTAACACTCTTCAAGAGAAACCTTGAGAAGTGGATGGGTAACAGAAAATACACCCCTGGGATCACTTCATTGTTTTTGCTTGACAGAGGATCAGTTAATCAATCAATGGAGCGGCGAAAGCCGACACACTGTGGCTAGGCTTATAAATGCCCTCGGGCAGATAGCCTAGTAAATACCTATGAAGCGAAACTTCTCAACAATACATGTGCACTCTGTCAATGAACAGTGGAAAACTTAATCACTTGGGTAATGGCAGGTTGTGCCTCAGGACTTCAGGCATAGGTTCATAGGATGATACTAGGCTATTGGCCCGGAGACCTTTATAAGCCTAGCCAAGAATTTCACTCATTTTATAAAACCTCAACTCCCATTAATGACTTATAGACAAAACAGGATACAAAATATTGTACCAAAACAATATCAGGTTCCAACAGAAATTGAAACCATCTTCTGAAACATACACCTGAATGTTCAACAGCTTTCTCTTACATACTGTTAATAAAATATCAAGACTAGGTAATGAAAGGTTAGATTATGAACCATGGTTTACCTGCAGAGACTAAACGGGTCTAACTACATATTCATGGAATAAAAATATGCTAAAATGTTTTAAGTTTATTTCTAGACAAAGGGCACCATTGCACACAACAAAAACACACGGTAGATAAGTAGTTTTGTAAGCTATAGCTGAAAATATTTTACTTTCTCAGAGTGAATTCACAACACAGTAAGGTTAGGACTATGAATCTGGCAATGCTGTCTAGTAACAGGCATGCATTCACCTTGAAGGAAATCCTTGTCTAGGCATAGACTGTTAGATAAAATGAGTCTGCCACCAACTGACTTTTTTCTTCCAAAAAGGCTTGTGCTGACATGCAGAAGATTGCACAAAAAGTTTTAATGAGAATATGCAGTAGCCTGTGGTAGTTTTGTATTTTGTCTAGGATTTTTGTCATGGGATTTTAGATAAAGATTCCCTCTGTATTCTCTCAAAATGTGTGTGTGTGTGTGTGTATGTGCATCTGTCAGTAGCATAGCTAGGGCAGGGCGAGAGTGCAACTGCCACGGGCACTGAGATTTCAGGGGTGCAATCAGCAGATCCTATTCCTTTAATGCAGTACCAGCTTTTAAAAGCTGGTATTGCATTTGCAGTCAAACCTGAGCAGTGTAGTGCTTGGTGTGTTGTCTAAACATAAAACAAAGTATTTTTGTACTAAAACCCAAGCACGGTAGCACCGTGCAAACCAGGATATAAACTATAGCAATGGTTTGCTACATTTGTTGAAAGGAGTTTGCTACAATTTAAAAGAAGTTTTTTTTTTTACTCTTCCAGTGTAGTGATCAACTTATTACAGTGACATTTTTTTTTTTTTGTTGTTGAACCAGTTAAGCTTCTGATGTGTCTGTGTGTAGGAAACACGTTCAGGGTGCGTCAATCAATGCTGAATGCACAATATTATGACTGTACATATTGATCTACTTGTAAAACATTTTTGTGTGAAATATTGTGATTCTAATGAAGTCCAATGTGTTCAGTGGAGAAAATGTGCTAAAGCAACTTGGTGTGGTTTACATGGATTTTGTTGAAAAGTGAATTTTCTAGAAGATAAGTATATAAATGTTTGGCACTTTAAATATGCTATTACATATCTATTACATATGTTTGTATGTGCTTTGTACCTGTAACTGCTAATTTGCAATAAGTGTCATTGAAACATGTCATGTTATAAACTACTAGCATCATTGCATACCTACTCAAATGAATACATTCTTGTAAATGTAATGTACATGTCTATTTGTTGATCTTTTATAAACCTTCTGCAGGATAATGTGCATGCATTTTCATTTGTTGATCATCTTTAAACATTACAGGATATTGTGTATGTCCTTTTGCTGATCATCTTTAAACATTCTACGTACCTCTCAACCTGTTAGAGCTAGAAATCTGGACAAAGCCATCAATAATGGGGGGCAAAAGCCCAAAAATAGGGCCACTTTTGAAATATTGTTCTTACAAACTTAGAAAATTGATAGAATAATAGGTTTTGCATTAGCATGAATTTTCTGAAGGGTATGAAGTCTGAAACTCAAAAGTATGTCATTATTTTCTGTCTTCACCCCTCAAAGATTTGTCAGTGATTTGCCACAAAACCCCAATTTTTATGAGAAATGGGCCAAAAATATGAGGCAAAAATCTGGACATTCTGCATAAATCTGTGCAGTTGAAAGGTGTGTCTAGAAGATGTTGTGTATATCCATTTGTTGATCTTTTGTAAACCTTCTACAGGAGTTGCTCTTACAGAGACCAGGTTATGGCTAAAAGGGTCAATCTGTCCAGCCTACTCACACATTTAATACATTAAAAAATTCAAATAAAATAAATGCAAAATAGCTAACAGTTAAGCAAGCCAGTGTCTTTTTTGGCTGTTCCTGTTAGGGGTCGCCACAGCGGATCATTTGTTTCCATTTCTTCCTGTTCTCTGCATCTTGCTCTGTCATTGGTATTAGGCCTTCCCCTTTTCCTCTTCCCTGGCAGTTCCATCCTTAGCATCCTTCACCCAATATACCCAGCATCAGACCTCTCAACCGTGCCGAATTACTTGGTTTTTACCGAGTTTTGTGGTTCAAATGAAGGGGTGCCACGATTCCTGAGTGGCACCCCTTCATTTCCGATTTTTTCTCTTTGTTTTTAAGTTTTCGCGGCTGGAGCTGATGTCATCACGTACACAATGACGTCAGCTCCCTCAGGGATTTCCAGCTTGTGCGATTACATCAGCTCTGTCTACCAGCCTGTCGGAATTGAGCTCAAGGAGCTCATGCATTTCCGGCTGGCCAGGCTCATATGGGAGCGGGAGATTTACTGGCTGTTGCAGGGATTATCGGCTGCTTCGAATGCGGCGCAGAATGAAGTACTTTGGCTGTGCTCAAATGCGACTGGCTCCTATTTTTGGGACGACTGGCTGGATTTGGCTGCTCAATTACGAGCGTGAACGGAATGAAGTACAGGGCTAGTTCTGTCGGTGGGGAATGAAGTAAGGAAACTGTGTGTGTGTCTTTGTGTGTCTGTGTCTTTGTGTGTCTGTGTCTTTGTGTGTCTGTGTCTTTGTGTGTCTGTGTGTCTGTGTGTGTGACTTGATGGATGCATTATGGATGAATCACCCTGAACTGGGAATTAGTTTTGATTACTAGCTATCCAGTTTATGTAGCATATATATTCTAATATGAGGTTTCTAGAAACCCTGAAGTCTTAATTCCAGCATTTATTAGCAACATAAAGAATATCTTAAAGCATGACCCTGTGATATGGTGCCCCCCATGTAACTTGAGAGATTTTAATGAAGATCTAGTAACAGTCTCTATGTACAGATTAATTGCATATTACTTAATCTATTCCTTCTCAAATAGGCATTTAAAGAGTGACAACATTACAGCTTTCTTCTCTATTATTTATTACTTTCTTCCTGAATGTCTACAACTAAAATTCAGAAATAGTACTTATGAGTTCAAAGACTCCCTCTGAATGCAGCATCAGTTGGTTTTCACCAAAATGGGTCAATGTTTATATATACAAACAGAATATTTAAATAAGTGGAATTCTCTTCAGGAAAATATTAAAAGAATTCACATTCAGTGGTAGGGGAGTGGATATTTAGAAAAACAGTTTTGATACTTATATGGATAAATCCAAGCATGAGTATGAAATAACTGAACTATATCTATACCTTCCGTTAGTTCTGTTGTGCATTCATTTATATGGCAGAATGAACTGCAGGATCATTTGTTTGAATGTTCAGTTTCTTAAACATTTATTTTGTTGGATGGGATGTGCGTGTTTGTGTTTTGTAAGAGTGCGTGCGTGTGTGTGTGTGTGTGTGTGTGTGTGTGTGAGAAAATGCCCCTGATTCAATACATCTGGTGGCTAGAGACACTGAGGCTCAAACCCTGTACTTTGAGTATAGGATAAAAAGAGCCTAAGATCCCTAGCCACCACCACTTGTGAGCTTTGCCCTGGTTTCTTTGTGCTAACAGTTGAGAGCTATAGTGAGAACTGAATTTGGATTTCCCCCAGTTTTTTTGTACTAAGAGTTGAGAGCTGTGGTGAGAAGTGAGAAATGAATTCAATAAATGATACCCAGTAAGTTTCAGTCTTCCTATTTTTCAGGAAGTTGTTGATTTAGCATAGTGGTATGTTACTCTGACTGTATTACATAGGGTCCAGGGTTCAATACTTACTAGTGAAATGCATGGTGGCAACATAACATTTTATTCTAGCAACTTTACAAAATTATACAAGCAATGTTTAAAATGTGTCCCTGGTTTTTGACCTTTTGCCCCCCCCCCCCAAAAAAAATGGAATTGAAAATAAGTGCGAGAAGCTGTGCAAGATACCTATGGCTTACCAAAGAAAAACGACTGGAGAACAGCAAACCAATCCAAACTTTGATGGTAGAACAAGTGACATACAAATAAAATTGTTAACCTAGGTTTCATCCCAACAATTTTAAGTGTGGGAGATGTACTTGTAAATATATTATGGAGACAGGGCAACATATTAGGGTTCATGACTGTTTTATTCCTATCCAAGGGCATTACAACTGCCACATTCAGAATGTGGTTTATTTA
Organism: Protopterus annectens; assembly: GCF_019279795.1. NCBI lineage: Eukaryota > Metazoa > Chordata > Ceratodontiformes > Protopteridae > Protopterus > Protopterus annectens. Next base: position 766,396,758 of record NC_056734.1, on the reverse strand, counting down.
GCTAAATGTGAAGCATGTCCTGTGTTTTCTGTAGGGAAAAACTTCCAGGCATTTTAGGGAGTGAATGAATGAGCATATATTGGATATTAGACACCTTAGATCGACTAATGCCCTTGCTAGACATAATGGTGAATTTTCAGGGCACAATTTAAAATTTTGTGTTATTCAGCAGATTAAACAAGACATACAGGGAAAGATACTAGATGTGCATCTAGATACTTGTGAGCTGAAATGGCAGTTAAAGTTAGATGCCCAAAATTTTCCCGGCATAAATGATAGCATTAGCATTGCTCCTATATTAAAATTAAAACGTATATTAGGTAGGCAATAGTATAATTTATTTTATTAATATATTATTGCATTTTAAATGAATGAGTTTTATGAAAATTTTAAACTTTTATGTTTTATGTATACTTGTAGTTGTATGTATTAATTATTCAAATTAGTTATGTTGCTTTAAGGTTTTAAGTCCAAGTATTACATTGGTTAATTGGATGAGTATTTAAAGGAATGTTCAGGCAAGTATCATTGTTCTGATGAAGTCCTTAAGGTTAGGACAAAACCTAGGTTAACAATTTTATTTGTATGTCACTTGTTCTACCATTAAAGTTTGGATTGGTTTGCTGTTCTCCAGTCGTTGTTCTTTGGTACGATTGTGTTTGGTTCCCAGATTGTTTTATGCCTGTCATTCTATTTATAGTGAGGGTGTGGAAGTAGACTTTTATGATGGAAATGCTCTGAACTGGGTAGTTTTGTCATTATTGGTTCATGCATTTTGTTTTATTGCCTACAGTCTAATGGAAAATGTTCAATCAATTTAAAATGCGCTCTGTCTAACAAGTCTGCTGTATTATACAATGAAAATAATTTAAAATCAGTAAGGTGTATCAAAGAAAAGAACGCATGTATGTTTCCTGCTTTGTGTGCAAGGGGCCAATTATTTGAAAACAGCCCAAAGATAATCTTTATCCACCACTGGCCAGATGCATTTTCTTTGGATGTGGTGTGGGTTTCAATGCTATTTCAATGAATGTGAGTTTCAAGGGCAGACCAGTTTTAATGCCAAGTCTATTTTCATTGTGAGACAGTATTGCTTTTACCAGATGTCTATTAGTGTTTGTGCATTGTTGTGCTGTAAAAATAAAATCCAAATAATCATTTTAGAAGTAAAGCAGTATGCACACATTAGTGTTTATGGTAAATGGGGCGAAATACCCAGGTAATGGGACATTGGAATGCCTGCAGGGAGGACCCTGGTGCCATATTTTGGTTGCCTGTTCTTCAGTTATGTTTGAAAGTTGGTATCCCACAATTCCATTGAAGTGGGTGGGGTTACGTAATTATGTATGCAAATTAGATGTTAAACAGAGTACAGATTTGTACCTATTTTTCATGGGCCTTGTCCAGATTTATGATGTTTCCAAGTTGAGAGGTATGCCCAGCATCCCTCTTCAGCACATGTCCAAACCAACACAATCTCGCCTCTGGCTTTGTCTGCAAACCATCCAACCTGAGCTGACCCCTGTAATATACTGATTCCTAATCTTGTCCATCCTCATCACACCCAATGCAAATCTTAACATCTTTAACTCTGCCACCTCCAGCTCTGACTCTTGTCTTTTTAAAAGTGCCACTGTCTCCAACCCTTATAACATAGCTGGTCTCACTACCCTCTTGTAGACCTTTCCTTTCACTCTTACTGGTACTCGTCTGTCACAAATCACTCCTGACACTCTTCTCCACCCATGCCACCCTGTCTGTACTCTCTTCTTCACCTCTCTTCCACACTCACCATTACTCTGAACTGTTGATTCCAAGTATTTGAACTCATCCACCTTCGCCACCTCTACTCCCTGCATCCACACCATTCCTCTATCCTCTTTCTCATTCCCACATATATATTCTGTCTTAATCCTGCTGACCTTCATTCCTTTACTCTCTAGGACATATCTCCACCTCTCCAGGGTCTCCTCAACTTGTTGCCTACACTCCCTACAGATCATAATGTCATCCTTATACATCATAGTCCACTGGGGACTCCTGTCTGATCTTGTCTGTCAACCTGTCCATCACCATTGCAAAAAAGAAAGGGCTCATAGCTGATCTTTGATGTAATCCCACCTCCACCTTGAATGCATCTGTCACTCGTACCACATACTTCACCACTGTCACACTGCCCTCATACATATCCTGTACCACTCTTACATACTTCTCTGCCACTCCTGACTTACTCATACATTCATACAACTCCTCTCTATGCACCCTGTCATATGCTTTCTCAAAGTCCACAAAGACACAATGCAACTCCTTCTGACCTTCTCTATACTTCTTCACCAACACCCTCAGAGCAAACATTGCATCTGTAGTGCTCTTTCCCAGCATTAAACTATACTGCTGCTCACTAATCATCACCTCCCCTCTTAACCTAGCTTCCACTGCTCTTTCCCATATCTTCATCCTGTGACTCATCAATTGTACACCTCTGTAGTTACTACAATGTCTTTTTTGTATCAGTATACCTATTTCTCCCATTTTTTTAGTAGAGAGAAGGGAAAGTTTGAAATTGTGGATGGTCAGAGATAAACTGAAAGTTCATTTGTTGTAACACATGAATTATAATACTTTGTAGTTTGTTCCATGTGATCAATAGAATCCTTAGCTGTTTGATGTCATCTGAGAATTTTTTTTAAGGATTTATAATATGACTCCATTAGGCTATATACTAAAGTCATCTTGGTAGATTTAGAACTTCTGAAGCAACCACATTAAAATATTGTTCCCTTGACCTGCAATCCAATAAAATAACATACAACAAAGCCATCTTTTCAAAGCAAACTGTACATTTGTAAACCTTGCATCTGAACACAAATAATGCAGTAATGCAATTAATTTAACTTCCAAGTGTCAGACAACCAAAGCCAGGTGGCATGCCCAGCTGTGCCCCTCACAAGCTAGTACACCCAAAAATAGCCCTCAGCATGATTGCATTACCAAGGGGTTGCATGAACAATGGTCACTCCTACCAACCAGGTTACTTGTCTGGTGGACCAGGAAATTAAAGGTGAATGCAAAAGGTTGGGGCTAGTCTGGCCAGTGACTGCCCACCAAGCTGCTGTGAGACTACCTCCCCCTCTTCTGGACTTGGACCTCTCCTTAAAGCTGTCTATTTACCAAAAGGCAAACTAGTTAAACATTAACTTGTAACTGTATCTAAAAATACAGATTGCTGGTACATACGCAATAAATGCTTGAGACCTAAAGTTAAGCTCAAATTAAACAAATCAAAACCAACAGTCGATAGATGGACCCCATCTGGGTGAAAACAAGCAGGGTCATTGTTCCAAAGTCTGAGTGTTCAGTAACAAAAATTCCCAGATGAGGGGCCTATCCTGGCCACTTATCAGTTGATAGACTTGTGGATTATTTCAGCTACTGCAGGAACTAGTAATCTATGCCACAAGAGATGAGGAATTATTGTAGACCAAACCGGGTAGGTATTTAGCAAAGTTGCTGGATTGATGCTAGACCTTTGAAAAATGAAGCCAAAAGGCTGCATTTGGGTATTTGGCCTTTGTTAATTAACCCCCTTCCCCAATGCAGCAAGAGCACCTGTGACTGATTATGAAAAGTACCTCAGTAATTGTGGATGCCATCTGGTGGCATCACATGCTCAGGACACCTTTCTATACTATTTCCAGCAAGGTAGGATTCATGACAATTAGTCCCATTCATAGTAAATGCACCCCTCCTGGATGCTAAACAAATAAGTGACGCAATCACAAAATGCAAGTGCAACCTGAAACTCAAGCTGGATAAATATAACTGATCAGTTTTAAATAATACAGCTGAAAAATTCCACAGACAACCACCTCCCTGCTCTCCTAATACCATCTATAGATCTTTATTCTTTGATTAGATCAGAAGCCCTGCCCATGAGAAAGGAGAGTGTGGCATACCCTGTTGTTAATGCTGCACGCAAGAACCTCTCCAATTGCTTTGGTGATATCTGCAGCCTCTCAGGAAGCTGAAAAACTAATTTTTATACTAGCCTTGTCACACAAGCTTCGATTGATAAGAGCCCATTGTACTTGACAAAGTAATAAGCAAAAGCTTGTCCTCATCTTATCTAGTAAGCCTTGGAACAGTCCTGCAATTGTCACCAGAATGTTAAGAAACATCACATTTCCCCAAGATAAGAATCCCAAGAATTTAGTTATCCTAAAAGCCCCCATTTACATCCAGCATATAAGAGTGGTCCTGACTGAATAACATCAATGATCTTGCAGTAATCATAATCCTTTAATATGATAAACAGAAGATTCTTGCCAGTGGAAATCCTGCTGTCTGTACATGCACCTTTTTCTTTCTGCCATCCTGGATAACTAAGGATTTAGATATATTTGGGAACTTGAGATTTTAGCCCAGAGTTTGGGGGTTATTAAATGAGATCATGATATCATGGCAGCCTTGCTCAATGCACAACGAGAAGTCATGTAGTGTGTTGTAAGAAGCAGGGGCCAGGACCTGTTGTCCAAGCTTAATCTTTGACAAAATTGGTGAAAGGAAGCAATGGCTTCCCAATAAGTTATCTTGGTGCTCTCTGCCCATGATTTAGTAACCAGCCTGCAGATTAGCCTTCTCCATTTATTCAGAGGTGGAAAGGGATAACAATGTGGTCATCCTGAGCATCTGAAGCTGTTCTGAAAATTTAGTGAAATAGAGGCAAAATAGACAGTCAGCTATGTTGCCATGTGCTCATGGAACATACCCATCTCAGAAAGAAAAGCAATCTGCAAACTATATAAAATTAGCAATCTAAGTTGTTGTGTCTTTCGGCTTTTCCTGGTTAGGGGCCGCCACAGCAGAACTCCAGTCCACTAATGATTGGCAGTAGATTTTTACGTGCCAAGTTGCCAGCTCTGACATACAACCTTCAACGAAGGTACGCCCATTCACGCATGTCTCCACACAGAAGACACTTTAGCTGAGAATCGAACAGGACAACGTCTTACTGTGAGGTGACAATGCTACCGCAGCACCACCAGTATATTCTGATATTTTTGTTAAACTGCAGACAGTCCTTTGACATTTCTTTTTTATTATATCTACTTTTTGCTTTTTTTCATTCTAATTTAGGTGTAGAGATGTTTTAGCTGGCTTATGCTTGATGTGCTATTTTCAAAATATTAAATGTTAAATTAAAAAAATAGCTGTCTAAAAAGGACTGAACTTGCACAGATATAGATGACAAATGATGTAATATTTGAGCTTACAACATGGAGGTCATAGTGAAAATGACCTTTTTCTTAAAGAATAGATCTTGCCAAACAAACATGGCAGCCCTTGTGGGCATGCGCTTGAAGAAGGTGGTGTCCTTCCTCAATTCTGGTGACCATGAGGGAGGGCAGAGAGTGGGAAACCATTAGCCTTGAAAATAAGTCCTCATTCCCAACCACCAGCTGCATCTGTGAGCAAAGGAAGACCAAGAGCAGAAGTGCAGCCATTTTATCAAAGGGTGATGCCATTGTAGCTGGATAGAAAAACTCAAGTGTGCAAGTCTTCCTTGAACTTGCAAGTGACTCTAACCCAGTGATGATTAAGCTGACCTCCCTTCTGCAAGTCAGACAGGGATCTGGTAAAAGATCAACCCAGAGTGTATAACACTTATCCTGACTTTTCTGCCTGACAGAAATCTGGAAATCTGTTATAAAGCTTGCCAAGGGGACACTAATCAATTGATTTAATCAGTGCTACTCTCATGGATGGGCATTTCCCATCATCTCTCTGGCCAGCCTGATGGACAAGAGGTATCCTGAGGCAATGTAGAAATTATCTCATGTATACTGACAACCACTTACTTCTGAAACAAACATACTATATGTGAGAGATGCAGTTACATAATGAAGTTGGTGGCAAGATTTTCACATGCAAACAAATCGAATTCTGAACAGGTTGTCAGCACACACACACACACACACACACACACACACACACACACACACACACACACACACACACACACACACACACATCATTTCCCTCACTAAATAAGGACTTGACACTTAAACCCATCACCCGGCTGGATAAGAAGAAGGTTACAGTTGCTGCCTGTCAGGTGCCAGAATCCATCAGTTCACACAAGCATTCAAGTCACTCTGCCAGAAGTACCAGTATGACTCTGTCATAGTCCATGTAGATGTGAATGGCTTGACACATGTCTCCCTGGACCATATGAAGAGAGACATGACTAAGCTCCCAGATTGTGTCGCAGGCAGTTATGATCCTAGCCTTAAGCAGCATTCTACCCTCATCAAGGATGATGCCACAATACAAACAAAAATTATTGCCTTTAACAATTGGCTTAACTTCTGGTATCAGTCCAAGTGGATCCAATATCTGTCAACCTCCCAAAGCAACAACATCTTCTCTAGATAAACTCAAGGTACTGCTGATCAGTGCTAGGAGAGTAACCAAGAAACTGCACTCCCTGGAAGCACTCCTCACCTTGGAAGATGCTAACATCTGTGCAGTCACTGACACATGGCTCAAAGGTGCAGAAATCAACCTGGCCATGCAGGGCTACAACACCTTCCATACTTTCAGAATACAAACTGAGCAGAAAACATCCAGACTGGTCAAACAGTATGACTCTTTCAAAGCTACTCCATGTCCAATTAACCACAGGATTTCCAATTGACCACAGGTAAAATCCTCTATCACCTCATTGCTAGCTATAGGTTCCCCACCATGAACTAAGAAATGCATGCCATGTACCTGGACTTACTGGAGTCACTTATCATGCTTCCCAATAGCTTACTCTTGAGTGATTTTAATTATCCTGCCATTGACTAGGGAGTATACATGACCACAAATATCCAGGCTCAGAGGTTTTTAGACTTTGTCAATGCTAATGCTCTTTACCAGCTTGTCAGCACATTCACAAGGGGCTCAAATATCCTGGATATATTACTCACTAACATGAGGAGCATTGCACTCCCCGTGTGATGACCTTAGCAAGAATGAATCATACATCAGTCTCTCTCTGAAATAATTACTAGGGCAGATAACCCATCAAGCTCAAAAACACTTAAAAATGTTCCAAGACAAATTGCCTCCTAATAAGTTGATGGCATAATAAATTTCAGAGCTCCCCTGAACCCTGAAACAGACTTTTATGCAGAGGTGTACACCAGTGTCCTGTATAACCACTTAAAACAGTTATATAGAATCATCTGTAGCATACTGGATTATAACTAACTGGGTCTTGCTGAAAAAACAAGTAACTGGTGGACCTGGAATAAACATGCTATACAACAAAAGAAAAAAATAACTTTCAAAATAAGTAGAAACTGCCTCAGCAAATGAAGAAATCTCTCACTAAACAAACAAATTAGAGAATTTTGTAACAAAAAGTTTTAAAAATATTGATGGTAATTTGTTTGAAATGTTTAACGAAGGGTTTTTGAATATTAAGCATCTGGATTATTTAACTGTTAAATAGTCAGAATTGGGTGGAATATTTGGCATCCCAAAAATACAAAAGAATTACAAAGTTCCACCCTTTTGACCCATTGCTTCGTGTCCAAAGCACAAAACAGTGACTATTTTCAGTTACCTTGACATATTGACCCCAGCGGTGCAAAAAAGTGTAAATTTTATTTAAAGGATTCATGGGATTTTCTCAATTGTTTGAGTCAGTACAGTTTTATGAGAAGAAACTTTCTTGGCTACAATGGATGTAGAAGCTTTGTAGACCAGCGTTGACCAGAAACAAGGTATTGAATTTAAGTTATATCTCACTGAGTTTACTGACTTTGATCATATAACAGTTAATTTTGTGGAATCCTTGTTAGATATGGTCTTAAAAATATATATTTATTTCAATTTGAACAGGTTATTTACCAACAAACTTCCGGTGTGGTGATAGGTACTAAAGTGGCACCTGCTTTCACCAACCTAGTATTATGTTGGTGGGAAACCAATGTTTTTATCAACTTAAGTCTTTCCAGTTTGTTTGTTTATACTGAAGGGATGATTTAATTTTCATCTGGAAGGGGAGTAAGGATGAATTTAATGGCTTTACCCAAGAAATCAATGATGGTGTTTCTTGGATTACTTTTACTTTAAGTGAAATAGGCAAAAACATTCATTTGTTTAGATGTCACTATTGAGATGAATAGCAATTAAAGTAACTTTTAAAGTTCTATTTTTAGAACCTTCAGTAACAATTATTTGCATTTTCAAAGTAATCACCCAAAATTTATGAAATTAAATATTTTTAAGGGGCAGGTGATTAAAGCTAGCCATTTAACTAGTACAGATAATAGGTTTTTGGGTGAAGTTCAATTCATTGCGCAATTGTTCCTAGATAGAGCTTATTCATTCATGGAGTTTAAGAAAATAGTCAGTTTTGTTGAACAGCGCAGATCAGGTAGGTTTCCGCCCATTTTGAACAAAGAACTCAAACCTAAACAAAAAGTCTTTAATGGAACTTATAAGACTTTAGCATTTCCCCTACGTATGACAGTGGATTGTTATGCAGTTCAAGTTATTATCAGAAACAACTGGAAAATTATTCAAGGGAACTCGTATTTAGTTTGTGTTATTGGAAATGCACCTAATTTTGGATTTAAAACGTTATTGAATATTAAAACACTGTTAGAACATGACATGAGCAGAGATGATAATTTTTTCTTTTCTGTTCCCAGAACCTTTAGCTGTGCTCATTGTAAGCCATGTCATTTTATTAGCAATGTGAGCACAGTATTTTTTGAAGACCTTAGCTACACTATTTGCCCAAATTTAGATTTAGTTGCCAGAGTTCCAACATAGTTGGCTACCTGTTGTTCCTGGATAGAGCTTATTCATTCATGGAGTTTAAGAAAATAGTCAGTTTTGTTGAACAGTGCAGATCAAGTAGGTTTCCATCCATTTTGAACAAAAAACTCAAACCTAAACAAAAAGTCTTTTAATGGAACTTATAATAAGACTTTAGCATTCCCCTACGTATGACAGTGGATTGTTATGCAGTTCAAGTTATTATCAGAAACAACTGGAAAATTATTCAAGGGAACTCGTATTTAGTTTGTGTTATTGGGAATGCACCTAATTTTGGATTTAAAATGTTATCGAATGTTAAAAAACTGTTAGAGCATGACATGAGCAGAGATGATAATTTTTTCATTTCTGTTCCCAGAACCTTTAGCTGTGCTCATTGTAAGCCATGTCATTTTATTAGCAATGTGAGCACAGTATTTTTTGAAGACCTTAACTACACTGTTTGTCCAAATTTAGATTTAGTTACCAGAGTTCCAACATAGTTGGCTACCTGTTGTTCTTGCACCCACTTTTATGTAGGTAAGAGCATCAGAGAATTAAGATTTAGGGTAAGAGAACATTGTTATGCTATACAAAACAAAGACTTAATGCTTTAGCAGAGCATAGTATGCATTGTTTACAGTTTAGAAAATTTACTTTTTTTTGTTTTGGAGCAAGTGGATTCAAGTAGTTTTATTAATGGATTTAATGGCTATTTGGAGACCAGGGTGCTTAAATGTTAAATTAAGTTAAGGGTGGAGAAGCTCCATGGTCTAAATGAAAATATTAATATTAAAATATTAAATGCTTATTAACGTATAGTGTACCTTGATTTTAGTATCAGTCAATGTTTTGGATATGATTCATTTTAATAGGTCTTTATCTTATACTTATTTGTAATATTTTATTAGTTGTGAGTTTAATGGTTTTAAGCATGTGATTTGAACAACTGATGCTGATTGGACAATTATGTTTTTTCAGGTTAATGAGTTGTTTTAAATGGGATTTTCTTGTTATGGAGATGTTTCTGATGAAGATCCTTGTGTAATAAAAGTTGGATGAAAGCGCTAATTTTAAGTCTCTCTTTCTTTGTTTTTGTACATATTACAAGTGTGGTTTAATTCTCTATTGAGTTTCCCAGACTTTTAAGCCATATTGAACCAAGGTTGTGTGGAAATTAGAGATCTTGCCAAGTCCTTGGAAGCAAATTATGAAGCAAAAATAGATCCCGTAGCTAAGAATAATCACAAAGCATTTGTTTAACTTTGTCTGAACTCTTAAAGGGAATAGACAGCTCTGCACAGAGCTGATTGTGGATGACACCACCTATACTAAACTGGAGGAAGGTGCCAACCTGCTAACTAATAGATTTGGATCAGACTTCACCCCCTACCTCCACTGGTCACCCCCCAAAGTATACCTGCCACCATTCCTCAACCTACTATCTCAAGAGAGCAGGTTATCCCTACACTCTCTAAGGCCAAAAACATGGCATCAGGGCAGACAACATACCAGGTTGCCTTTAAAACAACTTAAAACATGACTTAGCAGACCAACTTGGATCCTTATTCAACACAGCCTTTGGACAGGTGATGTTCTGGCAGAATGGAGGACAGTGGCAGCTACCCATCTGCACAAAGGGGGGGGGGCATCAACTGACCCAGAGAATTATAGACCTGTAAGTATGACCATGGAAAGAATCATTATGGATCTTCTCAATAAGGACATAGGTAATCTCCAGACTCTGGACCCAGCCCAGTTTGGATCTGTTAAGGGTAGATCATGTCTGTTAAACCTGGTTGACTTCTTTAAGAAGTTCACCAAAGCCATGGACCAGGGAAAGACTGTGCATACCACCTACCTTGACCTAGTCAAGGCTTTTGACACAGACCCCCACTCAGGTAATATAGTGAAACTATTTTAATTCAGAATTGACCCCCTACCTCACCAGGTGGGTAGCCAAATGGCTCATCAGGAAGACACATACTGTCAAACTAGTTGAATTCACCTCTAGCAAAAGGCCAGTCAGCAGTGGCATACCACAGAGTTCTGTGCTGGGCCCTTTACTGTTTAGAATTTGTTTCTCAGAAGTCCAAGTAAATGTTTACAGCAAGTAGCAGACACAAAAAAGAGAGAAAGTGTGTAAACACAGTCAGCAGCAAAACAACCAGCTTGGCTGGCCAAGTTTGCTGACAATGACAAATTGGGAACGATGAGTCCCCAAATGATGCTAATATACTGAAAAAATGATTAATGCAGACAGATGATTGGTGCCAAAGCCATGGATTGAAACTAAATGCAAAAAACAAAAAAATGCATAATTATTTCCTTTGGAAAGTGTAGACTATGTCGTATGATGTCTGAGTACTCAGGTCGATAGCAATCTGGACTTCAGCTACCACGTATCCAAGTTGGTGAGGAATTATTTCTATATAGCACATCTTGCAAGTAACAGCATGGCATTAAGATCAAAGGATGTTATAATATGACTGTACTTCGCCATCATCAGACCACTAATTGAGTACAATGCATCTTTCTGCATGTACCTCACCAGACACCAGTAAGAGCTGGAAAGATCACAGAGGTTTCTCATCAAGAAAATACAGGGTACAAAAAACAAGTCCTCTATGGAAAGATAGAAATCTCTATCACTGTATTGTGTCTCCTACGGGCTACTAAGGGGTGATCTGTGTCTGGCTTACAAAGCTGTCTCTGACCCGACCTTGATGGAAATGTTACACGTTTGTAAATCAAATTGCATGAGGTTCACTCTCTCCAGAGATTTTAACATAGCCTCTGACATGAAAAAATTATGCTGGAGAGATGGATACGTATCTCAAAGACTACCCCTTCTGTGTTACAAGCTCCCCATTCATGTAAAGCAGAGATACCCCTGCCCCTCTTTAAGTGCAACCTAGATCAATGGATGAGTCATCATAAATTCACTCCTGGGGTGGTGTCCATGTCCCTCATGGACAGAGGTAATCAGTATTAGATACCATAGCATAGGCTCATACTTCTGTGAACTTTGTCCACCTAGTTATTGATAATAGGGAACTTGGGATAAATATGGCTACATTTGTAAAGGCTCTTGTGCCATTAGCTTAGTGACCACCTATGAACCCATAATGGTACATTAGTTTTCAGTCCCAGGAAATCCAAAGGTTTGACTGGGCCCATGATTTTCTCCCCCACCACCCAGGTCCCAACACAACTCTTCCTTATTGCCTACAAATAAAAATTCATCCAAGAAACACACAACTGCCTGACATCACTGAAGGGCCAAACTGAATTTCTCAAATGTTATGCAAGCCACTTTGCATCCCATAGACATGGCTGTTCTGAAATAAAACTGACCCTCGAAGCACATGGCAAGGAATGGCCAGTCCTCCTGATAAGACTGTCAGCAAGAGAAACACAACTTCAACATCAGTTTTAATGAACTATAGGTCTGGAATTTTCTTGATTAAAGCAGATGTCATCATCCATTAAAGCATAGTGAACCTGATCATCTGCTCAGTGAAAGCTGTCACTGACTGAGGGTCCTACTGAAAAAGGTGATTTAAAAGCCAAAAATGCCCCTCCCCTTTCTTAGGTATCAACTCCAAGTGAGGAATCCTAAAAGAATGGAAAAGAGGAGCAGCAACTGTTCTAACGATCCTGCCAGCTAGCAATTCTTTATCAGGCAAGCTTTGCAACATTTGCTCTGTCAACAACTGAACACAAGTTATGTTAAAATGAAAAACATGGGGAAAGTTTCAGACATGACATTATAGAGAGTGTTTTCCTGAATCCCACCAAAGTTCATTTCTGGCCTAAGAACCTGCATACCTAGTTACCAGTTCAGTTGAAGCACCCACATTATGGATGAATGTGAGGGGCTGTTTGTGCAAAAGACTTTGAAAGGGCCGACTTCCTCTGAAGGCAGGAATGGATCCACTGCCACCCTCCACTGGCTTTCCTAATTGAGGAACCTGACGCAACTCTAAAATTCCATCAGGATTGCCCCTTCTGGTAATTAATTTAACCCTGCATTTAACAAGGGGATGACTCCTGCCATACTAGGAATAGATGTGTGCAAAATGCCATGAGGGCCACACACACACACGTCCCACTGCTAAATGCCCAGCACACCTTGATCCTGCATATACCTCTCAACTGTCTAGATTTTTGCAGAATGTCCATATTTTGGTCTGTTCCTCATAAAATATGATGGTGTGAATTCACTTAACAATGAGAGACGGGAGTGTAAAAAATATTCTTCAGAAAAAATGCATAGTGATAGAAACACTTTTATTCTAGCAACTTTCTAAGTTTATAAGAGCAATATTTAAAATGTGTCCCTATTTTTGGGCCTTTGTCCCACCGTTAGTTTTGATTTTCTCCAGTTTTTTGTGCTAAGCGGTAAGATCCTGCACCTCTGTTTTTCTCTCCATTCTGAAGCTGTAAACTTAGGCCTATCTATCATAACCCCAAGCTATGTTTCTAAATGCCAGTCTTCCAACTTGAGGGTGGAGTTCAGTGCCTTCACTTTCTTAAAATTGTTGGTTGTACTAGAACCATTAAAGTCATCCCCTCCTTTAAATTGTTTCTCTTCCCTAATCATGAGGAAGTAGGTCAACAAGGGATCTTTTTCTAAAATAACTGCCATTAAGAGAATAAAATTCCCAATCCAATTGTCCCAGCTGAGAACCCCAACTTTACCAAGCTATCTCATGCCTGTCACTGCAAGTGTGGAATCCTAATCTTTGTGCACTCTGCCCTTCGACTCTATTAAATTCTGAATTCCATCTGAATCTACTAATTCAAACAAATGAGCATATTTACCTCTGGTATTCCTATCCTTGTTTGCTTAGGGATTTATGTGCTGTTACGACTGCCACTAGGGTAGCAGCCCTACTTGGTACAGCAAAGCCGGACTAGAACATGAGCAAAAAATTGACAGTGTTGCCATAATACTCCAATTATTCTTCTGCTGGGGAGTAACCAAATGAAGGAATGCTATACCCTGTAAGCCCCCACCCCCCAACTCTGTTTCTTGAGAGGCTCTATTACACTCAGTGTCGGTTGAGCTGCACTGAAGTCTCTATCAATAAAAATGTCAAAAGAGGCAAAGGTAATAAAATGAGAAGAGGCTACAAATTTATTTCAACTGCAGGTTAGAGATTGCCTTCCCTATTAAGGACTAATAGCAGAGTATTGGCAAGGAGAAAAAAATAAGGGAGATCCTAAGCAAAAGACCAGAATTGGTAGAGGTTTTAGTAGAATTGTGAACAGAAGCTGCTATAAAAATGGAATTAGTACAGCATATAAAATATTGCATGATAACTGTGAGAATCATCAGAGGAGGTTAGAATGGATTAGGAAGATAGTTTGGATGAGCAATTCACAAAGAAACAATGGGAGGATATATGTATGTCTCCGAAATACGCAACAAAATCTAGAAGACTTAGGATTTTTGCTTGTGAATGTTTGCATAGATATTTTTATACCCCAAGTAGGTTCCAGAGAATTTTTTCCTCATGTAGACAGTAAATGTTGAAGGTGCGATGGGGAAGAAAGAGGTACTTGGGAACATATTTTCTGGGAGTGTGATGGGTTGGCAAACTAAGAATTCCCTGCTGGATGCACTGTTGGAGATGGTGGGTGGGTAGATTGGTGTGACGAGGGAGATGATTTTTCTGAGCCATGTTACAGAATCAGACTTGCATAGACATGGTAAGGCCTTGCTGTGTCTAAATATGGTGGCTGCCAAAAAAGCATATACTAAAAAATGGAAATCAGAATCTAAATCAACTATATTAAAAGTAGTGAATATAGTAACAGAGATAAAACAACTGGAACTGAGACCTTTAGAAAAGGGTAGGAGCAAACTACATAGGACAAATGGGAATTGTGGTAACAATGCATATAGGGGAGGAATGAAGTTTAAAAGAAGGCAGAACTTAAATGAGCTATGTAATGTTTGACTGAATGATTGGCTTGATTATAAGTTATGTATTATGTTTGCAACTGGGAGTATGTCAGTATGGTCTGTGATGAAAACTAGGATTGTGCTAGTGTGGTTTGTTTTCATTTATATAAATTTATGATTGCTTATGTTGTAAGTGCTGGTTTAATAATGCTGTTTCTTGTTTAAAAAGGGGCAGGAATTGAATAATTTATGTACTGTTGCATAGGTTATGTGATATATAGCAATATATGTGAAGCATAATGTTTGTACATGTTAATTTGTTAATACAGTTTGATAACTTTTGTATAAAATGTAAATTTGTATATCAGGAGTGATAATTCAATAAAGGTGTGTTTAGCCCCCCAGCCTTGTATTCCCAAACAGTCTATCTAAAAACCCACTCAAATGCACAAAAGCAGTCCGGACAAGCACCGTAAAGCCCAAAAAAATGTTAAAGTCCTTATTGTGAAGGCTGTTTGCAGTACAAGCTGCAACACTGAAATTGAAATCCACTTGCACGTATAAAGCCACACTGAAGTCGGAAAAAACTTGAACCTTAATGCACTTTATTATTAAAACAAGCGTTTTTGCTGTGGTTAAAACTACAGCTTCATCAGAGGCAAAAGTAGAATGCAGTGTCAGAGTCAGGTTTTTATACAACACACCCTGCTTAATTAGTAATGCAATCACAATGAAGGCGTGTTAGCATTTCTTGCAAAAGTAAATTCAGGGAATGAAAGCTCTGTTTAGGAGCATTCTCAAAAGTGTGTAGTTTCATACTTTTAAAACAGTTGGAAACCATGAAACACTGATGCATCAGCAGTTTGTTACGTTCATACACCAAGCAAATGTGCATTAAAAGCATGAAAGTGTGTAAGAAATATATACACAATAAAAGCAGTCTAAAAACAATGCATAACAGGTCTGCATATAAAAATGTTTATAGAAGTGTTTGTAAAAAAGTATCTAGTGAAATCACTACCTGCAACTATAGTTGGAAGCCTTGCTAAGTGTAAGTCTTAAAAGTAGTGAAAAGTATATGTTACTACAAGTTACTATTAAAGTAAAATAAAATGAAGTGAAAAGTGAAGTAAGACAAAGGTAAAGGAGTTATCTTTTATAGCTCCTCATTTTCAGGACACAAGCTATATTGCAATGTTCATTCAAACCTGGAGTGCGAAAATGAGTCTAGTAATATTTGCCATTCTAGCTCCTTATTCTCCAAAAAGAGAGGTACTGGACCCCCTCTTTCTGTTTTCTTGACCTGGTCAATTGCAATAAGATGAAAGCTATGTCCTTGATGTTTCATTACGTGTTTAGCTAAAGCGTTTTCTTTTTTCAGTTTCCTTATGGCATAATCATGTTGATACAGCCTGTCCCGTAGTCTCCGGTCAGACTTGCCTATGTAAAATGCTTCACAGCAGTTACACTTAGCTAAATAAACTATGGATCTAGAATCACAATTAAGCTTATGTGTAATGTGGTACTTTTTGTTGCATATTACAAAGGAATTGGAAGCCTTCACAAGATATCAATAGTTACATGCCCCGCACTGAAAACAGCCTTTTGTTCTAGTCATTAGCTCCGTCTGTTTACTTCTTTCTAGCAAAGTTTTCAAATTATTGCCTCTCCTATATGCTATCAGAGGTTTTGTGCCTAACTTGTCCATGAGTTCCTCATTATTTGTTATGTAATACCAATTTTTATAAAGTATAATTTGAATATTCCTCGAGTCAATACTGTAATTTGTGATGAAACTATTTACAAACGAGGTCCCTGTTATCTCAGTGTTGGAGGTTGCCCTAAGAAAGGGTATGTTCTCCCCAACCCTCAGATTAGCCTCTAAGTCTTCCTCTTGTCCACTGAAAATTTTGTGTGGAAGTAAGGGTAGAAATTGACCTTCCCTTCTTTTATTATTGATCTCGTCCAGTATTTCTTCAAATAAAGTATTTGGGTATCCTCTGTTGGTGAACATTACTTCCAAGATTTTACATTCTTCTTGGAATAGTATCTCATTACTGCACATCCTGGCTGCTCGAATTAGCTGTCCCTTTATAATAGCCTTCTTTTGCTTGAATGGGTGGCAGCTGTTGTAATGTAAAAAGGAGTTGCAGTAGGTTGGTTTTCTTCTTTATACAAGTGAACATCAAGGTAGTCAATGCTTAGCTCTGAGAATTTAGATGTGAATTTTAAAAAGTCAGTTGTGTTATTAATAGAAGAAACAAATTCATTTGCTAGTGTCTCATCGCCATCAAAAAGGATGAAAATATCATCCAGGTATCTTGTGTAGAACTTGATGCGGTTCGTTGTGTTAACGTCCTTAAGAATGTTGTCAACCTCCCAGTAGGCCATAAATAGGTTAGCTACTGTAGCACCACATGGGGACCCCATAGCTACGCCTTGTTTCTGGAGATAATATTTCCCATTAAAGATGAAGAAGTTGGACATAAGTATGATGTCTAAAAGTTGGGATACTAAATCAATTTCATTTTTGGGTGCTCCCAAACGATCTAACATTAGTGAAATCCATTCAATAGCCTCCAGGTGAGGTATAGACGTGTATAGATCTATGACGTCAATAGTAAGGAAGTTCAGTGAGTCGCTGTAATCAATTTCACTTATCTTTTTAAAAAATGTCCACGAGTCCTTGCAAATGTGTGATATTTTCTTAATATATTTGCTCAGGATAATTTCTACAAGTTGGGCACTGGGGTATGTAAAAGAGACTCGGCTATCAATCAATGCCCGGATTCCAACCCACTCGGGTATTCTTCCACTGACTGCTCCTGCACTACATTGTCACTGATATCCCAATATGACAGATGAAAATGTTTCTGAAGGCGGATCCATGGCAACCTGTTCCTGTAGTGGCTGCTCCAACATAGGTTCTGTTGTGTCCATCTGTCTCTTGTATCTCAACATCTGTGCCAGTCTTGAATACCTTTGGAGATCTTTATTCTTGTGGAACTTTACTCTCCTAATTTAGTTGAATGCAATATCTGACTGAGACCCCCTCACCTAGACTTTGAAAAACACCCTGGCTTTTGAAGCAATAAGCTCCCACCTGCTTCTCAAGTCAACTGATGACATGGTACCTATTAGGAAAAATATGTATTAGACTGTCACCACAACACTTCTGAACACAGTTGCAATAAATTACTGCTGAGCCATGAAAGATCCAGCTCGCCTTGATCTTGTACTCCTTGACAGAATAAACGGTATCTCAAATACCTAGTTAAAGGAGCTATACCTTCAACAGGCGTCTCCTTTTGCATGATAATTTCATTCCTGCTAAAACATGACATGTTAAGCTAATGCAGAGATTGGTTTTCCTAGGTTATAATGTATGATTGTTTTCTTAGGTTATAATGTATGACCTGTTAATTTTTGTGTACAGTAATTGAAATGAAAACCAGTCTTTCTGTGCAGTAATTGAAATGAAAGCCAAACCAGTAATAAAGCACATTTTTGTGCTCAGTAAAATTCTAAAAGACATCTCACTTTTCTGTCTCAGGTTGCATACTTGCACACTATTGAGTTATTACTTAATTTGTGTGATATCCTATTGAATGTGGTATGACATACTGATTTCCTGTTGTACATGGCATAACATATTGATTTCAGTCCGTCATTTCTTACCCCTAGCTCCAACCTTCCTCTAAGGAAAGATGCATAAAATTAGCTTTAGTATGGATAATGGCAAGGTCCCCCTAAGGTCATCTCGGCAAACATCAACGATTGAAGCAAATGATTTTGTGAACTTTATTTATGCCCCAAGGACTGGAGTCCATTTCTGTCATGGTATTAAATGATTGAAGCACTTGGAGAAGTGAAATAAAATTATTTACCAAACTACTCCTCAGCGTTTGATATTTACAACTCGTACTGAGATTCACATAGGCTTCATGAAGCTCATCTGTGATTCCAACATCATGAATTCTGAATACAGATTAGTTGGGAGTGATCATAAACTAGATCTGCAGTTGGCTGGCAGCATTCTGTTGGTAAAAATATCATTTTAAGAGGAAGCAAAAAGACAATTTTGAATAACAGCAGTTATTAGCATGTTGGTCAGTGTAAGGAGAACTGTATAAAGTATGGCAATAAATGTGACTGTTAATCTGACCGTGTCCATTCAAATGAAAATACTTATTTTGTAGCTCTGCTTTGTTTATTAATGTGTTGCTCATAAAGTATCCCACCTCGACCAAGTATTATATAACATGTGGTGAGATTTCTGTCAGCCAATGTTTTATGCAATATATATTTTCTATCTAGGGTCCTCATACACTATTCTATACTGTAGTCATATTTTAATATAGTAACTGTGTTAAGGTGCATGGGATGTACTGATTTACTTCTATGTACTGTATATAATGTAAAAAGGACAAGACATTTTCTGTTTATATTGTAATATTTTGGAGAGTATGCTATATATTATGTAACACATCTATTTATATTTTATTTGAGGATATGCTGTATTATGTAGCTGCACTTATCACCTATTAAAAGTGATCTGTTTAGATAATTACAATGTAGCTGTTATGCTCATTTAACTAAAGTATGTTACATATATGACAATACCTGTTTCTGATGCAGCTGTGTAAATATATAGCATTTCATGATGATGAAAAGAGGTTTTCATGATTATAAATATTGCTTTTGCAGGCAAGAACAATTCAGAATAGGATTGGTTATCCAGATATTGTAAAAGATGATGAAAAACTGAACAATGAATACAAAAATGTAAGTAATGCCACTTTCAAGCTTTTAGGATGCCAAGCAATTGTCTAATTTGTCATAGTCAAGTGCTTTGAGATTTTTCTATAACATTCAAGAGGCATCTTAGGAAACTGCTGTGTAAACTGTTGGAAAAAGACTGCAGCTTGTGAAATTTTTAGCTAGTTTTCTATGTTTTAATAATAATTTGTCTAAATTTCAAGATTCCAACTGGAATGAGCTGCATATATAAAGTACTTGCTGTTTCCTAGGGTCATTTAACTGCTCTGTAGTATATCCAAATTTCATTGAGTTTGCCAACTGGCCTTTTTACTGAGTAGCTTTTTCATACTGCTCAGTGCAAGAATTCCATTCCTGAAAATTTATATTTCGAATTTGTCAACAAATATTTGCTTCCTCTGTCTATAAATGTGTTTATCTACTTCCAAATATACTACAGTTTGCAATAAGAACTTTATATGAATTACTTCAAACTGAAAAAGACACAAGATGCAATAGCACGGACAATAAAGATCATTTGGACACCATATTTATGCAGTGAGTGTAGTACATTAAAGGATTTATATCTTTTGGCTGTACCTCCTTTGTTTTACCAGCTTCTTCTGAAACAAAAGTATTTCTGTAAGTATCTGGATAGCCCCCTGCACCCCCCACATCCCTGCTCTTTAAATATACCAACTGCAAGACCGCACTACAGTGCAGTAATGGGAAATCTTCCCTTTCCGCACTGAACGGAGATTTCCGTTAACACGTTTGAACTTTTAAAAGTTTGAACATATGGGTTTGACCATATAGCATTCGAACTTATTAAAGTTCGACAACGTAATAGGGAACCATCTGAATAATGTCAATCTCAAGTCTGAAGATATAAATAAATGCAGTGACTCTTCAATGTGATAACTGAATTCAAGTACCTTTTTGTATCATGCCTAAAAGAT
>NC_056734.1:766360070-766375810 GCF_019279795.1 Protopterus annectens | reverse complement strand
CGGAGAGTCAGTTATAGCCCCTAGTTTGCAGTCCTCTGCGAACTTGGTCAGCCATAGTCCTCTTGTGCTTGCCTGTACCTCTGAAAAGTATATGCCAAACAGGAGGGGTCCTAGGACTGAGCCCTGGGGAATGCCACTTATAACCGGTTTAGAGTCGGACCTAGCTCCCGCAACTCTTACCATGTGGGTTCTGTCTGTGAGCCAGTTGGCAACCCATCTTGTGACGTAGGGATTTATGTTCAGGCTGGTAAGCTTGTCTATAATACCAGAATGGGAAATGGTGTCAAAGGCCTTTGCGAGGGCTAGGTAGGCTGTGTGTACCACCTTTTCCTCGTCTATAGCCTTGGTAACTGTCTCAAAGAAGTCAACCAGGTTTAGGAGGCATGATCTGCCCTTAAAGTCAAACTGGGTAGGGTCCAGTGTTTCAGTAAAAGTAAACATAAAAATAGAAGTGGTTCCACACGGCAGGAATTTATTGCAGAAGAAATTTTTTTGCAAAAAGTAAGCGCTTTTGCTTTGGATCATATGTCTTCAAGCAGATAAACCTCCAGGTCTAAATAATAGGGTTTCCCTTAAACCCTTTTTGAAGGTGAGGGCCCTTAAGCATTGATTATTATGTGTATTAATAGTTCTGTATAGTATTAAGTATAATCCCACAATAGACTCTGCTTTGTAATTCCTGAGTGAGACATGTTTTAGAGGTGTATTTTGTTGTATGTATATTAGTTTTATCATTGTACTGCTTTTATATTTAACTGGAATTTATGAGCAATTAGTACAGCTCATCATGTTATGTAACAACTGACAAGCCCATTTGTTTATTCTCTGCTATTTAGACATAGAATTTTGTATTCATGCTTTTTATACATATATTTTAAATGTATGTAGAGTGCTGCTTTTAACTAATTTGGCATTTTGTAAGTTAAAGCAGTTAGGCTTTATTTGCAGCATGATTGGTTGAATGAGCATTTATAAGGGTGTGTGCTATTTTGTCTTTTAAACAGTCTGAAGAAGAGAATGTTATTCGTGAAAGCGCTTACTTTTTGCAATAAATTTATTCTGCAATAATTTCCTGCCATGTGGAACCACTTCTGTTTTTATTTTTACTATTATTGATCTACTTTAGTTGGTTCCCTTGTCTACTCAGAGGGTCCAGTGTTTGGAGGTTCCCAATGTCTCTGTTAATGAGTTCAATGATGATGCGATCCATAGCTTTGCAGACCAAGCTAGTCAGGCTTATAGGGCGATAGTTCCCGGGATCTGTTGTGACTCCACCTTTGTTGAATGGAATAACCGTTGCAGTGCGCCACTTTATGGGTACGTAACCTGTGGAGAGGCTGAGTATGAACAGTGTGTTTAGGTGAGGGGTTAGTTTGTCTTTGAGCTCGTGTAGGATGCAGCATGGGACACCGTCCGGTCCCATTGATGCTGTGTTTTTGGCTTTGGAGAGGGCTGTTTTAACCTGAGTATCTGTGATTTCAGGAGCTGTACATTCTTCTGGTATGGTTATGGGCCCTTTTGGGGGTGAGAAGGGGGTGAGGTTTGTGCTGAACCTGTTTGCCAGGATGTTGGCAATATCTGTCGGTTCAGTGTATTTTGTACCATTCTGCACTAACTGCGAGCAGATCTGAGCATTGCCACTTAGATTCTTGACATAGCTAAAGAATGCCTTGTGTTTATCTTTGGGGTCCTTGGCAATTTTTCTTTCGAAACTCGCCTTGGATGATTTTATGAGGGATCGTAGTTTCTTGCTGATACTGATCAGGGATGTATTCCCTTCTTGGGATTTTACTATTTTCTGTAGTAGTTTCCTCCTCCTATTGTATAGCTTGTTTATGGCAGGAGTCCACCAGACTGGTTTCCTTTCCTTGGAGGAGTGAGTCTTGATTTTGCTTGGGATAGCACGATTCATGCATTCTTGTAGGTGCCCGTAGAATGCATTAGTAAAGGATTTTGCCGCTTGCACAATGTTATCTTTTAGCATGGGCCTTTGAAACTTTCCACCTTGGTCTTAAGTAACGTGAAGTTTGCTTTTGAAAAATTTGTTACAGTGCTTTCCTTGTCCGGGGGTGGGGGCGGAATGTGGATATCCAAAGTGATTTGTTTATGGTCAGATCTAACCAGCGAGGGGTTGACCTCCGGTGTGGAGCACCGGTCGTCCATGTTGGTTATGACCAGGTCCAGTATGTTGTCACCTCTGGTGGGAGTGTTGACCAGTTGATACAGGGCATTTGAGTTTATAAATTCTAGGAAATGTTGGGCAAGGGAGTTAGTACTTGAGTAGTTTTCCCAATTAATGTTTGGGTAATTGAAATCGCCCAATATTAGGGTGTTTGGTGGGACCTTTGTATTTCCCAGTGTTTCCAGAAATGCGGAATGGGGGTCCTGGGATATGGTGGGTGATCTGTAGCAAGCTACAATTTGAATTGCAGCTTTGCCCGTTAGTTGCACGTGGATGACCTCTGAAGCACCGTGCTGTGCCACTAACTTGGAGGTGTGAGTATCCTTGATGAATATGGATACGCCCCCACCTTTTATATTTTGGTCCGGGTTCTCTGGCCGCAATGTATGGTATGAGTTGTAGCCTGGTAGTGCTGGGGTGCTCTCTGGGGCCTTAAACCAGGTTTCTGTTACTGCACATATATCATTTTTTCCATACTGATGAGTGCCTTGAATGCGAGAATTTTGAGGTTTAGACTTCTGGCTTTGAGTAGCATTACCCTCAGTTTTTTGTTACTTGTGCTATTTATGGCGGTGGGTTTGTCTTTTGAGCCTTGCCTAAAAAAGGCACTAGGGGGGTGGTAAGAGCCTTTGCCCATATTCGAAAGCCTAAGGGTGACAGGTGCAAGCCGTCTCTAGCGAAGCAACGTGGCTTGTCGAGCATGTCATCCCAGGCGGACAGACACTGGATCCCCTTTGAATGACACCAGAAACTTAGCTAATTGTTGAAATTGATATTTTTTTCTTTATACTGTGGTATCATTCTTGGTGAGGGCAGGATGCTACTCAGGGTCAGGGTCATACCGGCCTGGGCTACAAGATCAGAGAGCTCTTCCATGTCTGTTTTCATGTAGTCCAGGGAGGTACGGCTCAGGTCATTCACACCAGCATGGACAGTGACAGAGTCGTATTTGTACTTGTTCTGGAGTGACCTGAGTGCTTGTGTTATCTGGTGGATCCTGGCACCCGACAGTTAGCTAACAGTAACCTTCTCCTTATGCAGCCTAATGAGTGGGACGTCAGTGTGCCTGACTGTAGAGTCACCTATTACTAGTATGTTGGGTATGTTATTTTGCCTTAAGGGCTGTGATTGCATGGCACACTGGTTTTGTAAAGCATGTGTTTCATGATTTGTGTTGGGGGGGGGGTGGAGGTTTCTTGGATGTCTGCTTTGGAGGTCTCTGTTGCTTTTGCAGATTTTTATTTAGAGTCTCTGAGTATGTTTTCGTGTATTTGTGTGTGTTTTTTACCAGTGTTGGTTTAATGGGTCTGTGAGACTGGTGGTATGATGCAAGTATTTCCCTTCTTGTCTTGACTGTCTGATCCAGCCTTGGGTTGAGAGAGCTTAGCCTCCAGTTTGGCTGTATAATTGCATCTCTCACATGTATTAGTGTTTGGTGGTAGAAGGAGAGGGTTGTGTGTGTACATGAGACAGTTGTAACATTGCATCAAAATGCCCAGATTCACCAGATGGACTGGTGAGTATGTCTGAAACTGCCCTTTGCACATGCCTGTTTAGGTACAGTGAACTGTTTTACTGAATGGCTGGTAAGGATGAATAGAGAGCCTTGTCCTTCTGTACAGTATAGGAGGGTCTAGTGCTAGGGTTTATAAGTGCTTGCTATGAGTTTTGAGCAAGTGCTGGGCTGAGAAATGAATGGCTTGAGTGCTTAAGTTGAAAGTTTGTCTAGTTCCAAGGGAAAAATTGAAGAGGACACTTTGTGGAGCCGGGAATAGTTGTACACTAGCTAACCGGCACTTCCTGGCGTGCAAAACCGGGCAAATGCGGCATTTATAGCAGGGAAATGAAAGAGATAGAAGTTAGCCCGAAATGGCCAATAAACTACTAATTTCTCAGCTGAAACACTCCTCCAGGGACAGATAGGCTGCTCAAAGCTCCCCTCTCTCACAGGTGAACAGAGAAACTTCCTTCTATCCAAGTAAGGTATGGGCAAACAGAGATTTGTAACACAGCCCTGAATTCAATACTTAACCTGAAAACTGGACTGTACTAGCTTAGAAAGGTGGGAAACAAGTATATATATATTTTTTTTCAGAAAATAAAGCAGATACAATAAAAAAAAAAAAACTCTTTAAATGCACAGAAAAGGATACTTATTGTTGTATATCTCAGATCAGAGTTGTAGTCAATGCCCCTAGTAATAAAGTAGGAAGAAACACAAATACAGTAAAAGCAGATGAATCAAATGCACATTTATATATATATATATATATATATATATATATGTATGTGTGTGTAAATCAATAGAAAACAAACAACTGATTTAAACAAGTTACCCATTTAACCAGAAAAAAACTCAAAACTGAGCCCTGCTCCAGCAGTCTTCAATCAGACAAGTTCTTAGTTATCTATCTGGAAGGCAACAAGCAGTGAAGTGGTAACAGGACCTCTCTTCCATTTACCATAGGTGTCCTTCAGTGCTGTATACTAGGACCCCTTTTGTTTAATATTTTTATAAACAAACTTCACACCCTTAGACCAAGAAAATATATTACACTACATAGATTATTTAACTTTAATGTGTACAGTTCCTGCAATATCCAGACTCCAAGAAATCAGTCAAATTTCCTTCCCTTTAGTTGAAACTTGGCTGAAAAATTCAAACCTACTCTTTAATCCCAATAAAACAAACCTACTCTTTAATCCCAATAAAACAAAACTGATGTTCTTCACTGCAAAACATTAACTCAATCAAAATCAGTCTTTCTTGGTTACATCTACAAATAATACTAAAATTGAGGTAGTACCACATACTAAATTAGTGGGCATCGACATTGATGACAATCTTAAAATTGATCAACATGTTCTTCAAACAATTAAAAGGACTCACCAGAAACTTGACTCCTTTTACAGGGAAGAACAGTACCTTGTGGACCCAGCAAGAAAATAACATAACCTCATCCTATTTGCTTCCAAGCTTGTTATATGCCCCACATATCCTTACTAACCTAAGCTCTGTACTAATATCCAAACTAGCCTCGAGTTAGAACAAAGTGGCTACATTTGCTATTAACAGTGCACACTGACCTCACCAGTGACAAGCCTTAAAACAACTCAATGGGTTAGAGCTTAATGACTACATAACATACTCTCAGCTAGTTATAGCATACAAACTGATACATTATCCTGAAAATGTCCTACATTAAAGACATATTATGGCCCTACACCCCCCCAAGGAACCTGTATTCTGGTGATAAATTTCTGCTAAGCACTACTAAAGCAAATAATTAATCGGGGGGAGCTCTGTATACTCATATTACATCTCAAAACCCTGAACATCTTTACACAAGTAGAAATGACTAACAAACTCCCAAGCTATAAAGTCCAGCTCAGACAATACCTTGCCCACTCCTGGTCATGCTCATGTTCATCACCAGGTTGAGATCTCTGCTGAAAGCACAAATGTATTATTGCTTATCGCAAACGTTTTGCCCTCCTCTACTTGAATCATTACACCCCTAACAACCCCCCCCCCCGCACTTGAATCAACACATCCCTTCACACACACCCTCTTGGAACAACATTTATCGTATGCTGCTCTTTTTAACTGTCCCCATCCACTGCTCTACCCCTCTTGCATCTCCTGTATACCCAAGTTATAAGCATTCTAAATGCACCAATTTGGAACAGGCAGCCTAGATGGAACAAATCCTATACCAGGCTCTCTAAGTCATATGCTGTTACCACTATCCTCCTATACAATGCTACTGTCTCTCTTCTCTTCCTACATAATTGTATAACTTACTTCATTACATCTATTGAACTCTTTACAAACTTATACAATGCTTAAATCTCCCATCCTACATAATTTTATAACTGACTTTAACTCCTTGCATACCTTTTTGTAGTGAAATGTAAGAGCAATAAACTTCTTTACATCTTCCCTTCTATAGTATCAATCTTTTTACCTCCTGCAAGAATTCAGAGCTAAAAGAACTGTATAAATTGTTGGTCTAAATACTTTACTGTATATGCTTGCTATGTAATTGTTTGTTTTTTTTTCTGAGAAATGTACTACTGTTTTTCCAAGAACTGTCTGAAATGTATTTGTTAATATAAATGTAGGTGATGAAGCTTTTCTCCCTGGGCCTCCACTGAAAATGAGTTCTGCCCAGCTGGACTTTTCTGGTCAACAAAGACAAATAAAACAAAATAATAAATATACTACTACTGTATATTAATGCTGTACCATCATAGCATTGTCTGGTTCTTCTATGTCCTTCTCATAATTCTTTTATCATGCACAATTAAACTGGAAGTTTCCCTTTGTATCATCACTGTTCTCCACGAGATCACCTGTATTTCCCATGTCGTCTTCTGGTTTCCACTGCTCATTTAGATATGCCTGTTTATCACTTTTTGATATTCTCTGACACTTTGCATTTATTTTGATGACGTGTTTCCCCATCTCTCCTGTCTTTGTTCCCCCTTCTTTTGCCACTTCTAATGCCTCTATAGACAGCAATTTAGCCTCCTTAAACTTTTATCCATTTGTATTTTTCTTGCCACCTCCTAGCCAATATGATGACCTGTCTATAGTTATTCAAGTACTCTGTGCTCGAAGCCTAATTCTTTCAAACTGTTTTTCATGTTCACTGCATGGTCATATACAGATTGTTGTTGAGTTCAAACGAAGTTGGTTTGAAGGCTTTTCTTGTTTTTATTTTAAACTCTGAGATAAGAAATTAATATGAACCATAGTCAACTTAGACTTGTTTCTGTTGACTGCATTTAGCTCTTCCATTTGACTGCAACCTACTTGTACTTAAGTCTAATTCTGATATTGACCATTTGGTGATAGCTGCATGTAAATCCCTCTCCTTGGCTCCCATATACATATTTATTTATTTATGCTGTTGGTGACCAGGTGCATCCTACTGGGCCAGTGTCCAGTTTTCAGTGAAGACCAGAGATGGTATTTGTACTGACTAGGGCAGAGATGGTCACAATACCAGGAAACTTCTACTCTTTGGAGCTGCTAGGTGGTGTCAGGGCATTGCTGCCAGAGCTATAGTTCACACTGAATTGGAAGGCAATGAAGCTGTTGCACTGAGCATGGGGTGACTGTGTAGTAGAAGAAAAAGCTGTTTCTGTGGAAAATGACAAAACAAAGACATGACTGTGGCTTCAAAGGACTTGGCAACACTAATATTAATGTGATGGAGTACAATGAACCAGGTGAAACTGAGGTGATGCAGTGAAGTGCTGCAGTCAAGAGGTTTTTTGAACAAGAAGAAAAGAGTAATTGAGCTGAAACAGCAGCACTGTGGAATGGGAGAAATGAAGAGGGAGCAGATCTATTTGGTGGAATAACTGGCTTTAAGGGTATCCTCTGTATAAGGCATGCACATAGTGTGAAAAAAACAAGATGAAGGACCGAATGAAGTACTCCTAATGGACAAAGGCAACTCCTAAATGGTCTATCCTATGCATGGAGGATCCCCTCAAATTATCTATGGTATGGTCCCAGTTATTCCTATGGTATGATCCCAGTTATTCTTATTAGGGGTACTGTATAATTATTGACCATGAGATGGGAAAGCCCAGTCTCCAACCAAATGGGATCAGGTTATTTTGAGCACGAAAAGGGAATTTGGGTAGGCTTAAAATGGCCTGCATGGGCATCTAGCCCTATACTCACCTATGAATCTATAAGAAGGAAGTTTATACATTAAAAGACTGGCATATACAGCAGCGGATGCAGTCAACAGCAGATACATAAAGGAAAAGATATTCAGCAGGAGAAGGTGGCAGGAGTCCGAACGTAGAACACTAGTAAGAACCAACAAAAAATGAGTAAAATTCCATTGATATACATTTATTTCAGAACATTATTTCACCTCTGGAATGTAAAGTAACAGGCACTGGGATCCTAATACATTTAGGATTGAATCATGTTCTGAAATGACTTTTGAAACATTTTATTGTCAGAACAATTTACAAATGAATGTGAAAAAATGTTTCAAATCCCTGGAATAAATATGTTTATCAGAACCTAATTATGCAAATTAAAAGAATAATAATACAGTTTAGAGCCACACCCTTAGATGAAAATTAATTGAAAATATACTTTTAAAACTATTTCATGAAGTGCAGGAGATTAAAAAAAAGTACTGGATGAGAGAAAATTGTGGATGAGCACTTTAGAGTTGTGGATAAATTTTAATTTACAAGAGGGCAAAATGCAGCAGTTATCTAATCTGGTTTTGTTGACTGGTAAGAATGGGAATGCGAAGTATTGGGTACAACCAGGCACATTGTTTTCATAGGTTAATAGAGGTTTACTAGGCTAGCAACCACAAGGGCCTTTTAAGTCTGTCCATGCATCCCAAATCTCTGACAAGTCCTGGTACCATTGATAAGTATAACCAGAGGCCTGGGAGATGAACAAGTTACAAATTGCTCGTGTCCATTAGAGAGACGGGTGCCAAATCAGGGATGAATTTCCTGTTCCCCAGCCAATGGTCCAAATTGCACTTGAGTTGGGTTAGGGAAGAACTCTACTTCACATGGATGGGGAACCTGTTCCAGAGAAGGGGTGGTCCCTGGGATGCATGCATGTCTCTCCAGCAGGTCCTATTTGTATCATAGGTTTCACTCTTCTTGTGTATTCAAATAAGACAATGAGGCTTGGGTGTTCGTTTAAGTAGCTGATTACACACAATACATATTGATGGAGAACTGGAGCATTAAACTTAAACAAATGAACTGACTAACTACTACACACATGCATGCTTTCACTCTGGCTGCTTACTCACAATGGCACTCTTGCTTGCATGCACTCAGTATTTAAATGCACATGCCCACTGACTGGAATGGTTCATAAAGGTGCAACACACACACACATTCAGATCTACAATAGGCAAGGTTTGTTTTGTGGATATATAGTAGGCTCATCAGGATATGGTCAGACAATGCCATATATGCCAGGCATAAGAGCCTGTATGAGAAAGAATACAGGGACAGAGCCTTGAGGTGGTCTGCACAGGGAATGCTACTTAACCCCTGTATTCTTTTAGTGAGGAATCTCTGTTGACATACCAATTATTGGGATGTCCCTGGTTCAGTGCATACCAAAGGCGCATTGCACTCAACCACAGGTCTGATGAATGCTGAATACAGCGGAGCAATGACCTCCTTAGACCTAGATGCCATACCTTTGTTTATATGTTGCACAACATAGAATGAGTTCTTCACTGCTATAGACACATGATGGTTAAAGGCTAGTTTACTGTCTTAAGTCCCTGACTACTGGGACAACTCTTAAGGGTATGTTAACAATATAATAGTTATCAGGGTTGGATGACTTTCCAAAAGATGCTATTTTGCATTTCTTGGCATTACATTTTAGTCAATGGCTCTGACACCAGTTATATTTGTTTGTGCCAGCCCTTTCTGGAAAACATTTGTGCCAGTTGGGGATTCTATGACTGCTTCTAATTTGCAATTATCTGCAAATTTAGTCAGCCAGAGGCCACTGACATTGGTCTTGACTTCAGAGAATTAAATACCACAAAGGAACAGTCCCAGGACCAATCCCTGAGGGACTCTGCTTGTGACTGGCCTCTTTGTTAGGTGAACTCTCCAATTCTAACCTCCTGGGTCCTGTCTGTGAGACAGCTGGCTTTCTACCAGGTGACACAAGGGTTTACAACTAACCTCTTGAATTTGTCAACAATGCCAGAGGGGAGTATTTTGTTAAATGCCTTGGCCAATTCAAAGTAGGGAGTGTGAACTGTTTTGCCGCACTCCACTGCTTTGGTGACCTTCTCAAAGAAGTCCATCAGGTTCAGTAAGTATAAACTGCCCTTGAGGAAACCAAATTGGATTGGGTCCATTGTCTGGAGGTTTTCTATGCCATTATTGATCATTTCCATGATGCTTCTTTCCATGGCTTTGCATATGAGACTAGTAATTGTGGGTCTGTAGTTTCCAGGGTTTGTAGATAGCCCACCTTTATGCAGAGGGATTACTGTTGCTGTTCTCCATTCATGAGACACAAAGGCTGTATGGAGGCTACAATTGAATAGCAGTTCCAGAGGACCTGCTAGATCGTGTTTCATGCTTCTAGAAGGCATTCTGGGATATTGTCCGAGCCCATTTTCATGGTTTTAGAGAGAGAGCAGTAAGGACCTGTTCCATAGTTGACAGTAGTGGGAGTTGTATTTGATTGTATTTCCTGGGAGAGGTTTAGTGGTAGAGAAGGGTAAAGTTGGAGCTGAATTTGTCGGCCTGCATTTGCAAAATACAGGAATCTCTGTGCCTGCATGTTAGTGTTCCATATAATTCACAGTTAATAGTGGGGTGATTAAAGTCGCCCATGAATATGGTATTGGGTTAGATGGTGAGTGTTTCCAGTAAGTTTAAATACATGTTATTGGTTTTCTGCATCATAGAGGGGGACCTATAGCTTGCAAGGAAGTGGGATGGGATTTTACCTATTGTGGTTTTAACATGGAGAAGCTCAACTGCATTCACCTGTTTGACCAGCCTTGAGGTATATTTATTTTTGATGTAAATAGTGACACCTTCATAGATTCATAGATTAGTACTAGGCTAACTACCCTTGAGGGCCATTTTAAGCTTAGCCAATTATCCTATGTCATAATCAAACCCTGCACCTTTTGTCTGTAAGGAAAATACCTTAACCATTGTGCCAACCTACCACCCCTCGCACTAATATATTTAGTGACTGCCTTGGTACCCTTGGACACAGCATGTTTAGCCTGCTTGCCAGGCAACATAAATCGCAGAGTTGTTTGAATCTCTCGAGAACTGATCCACCTTTATTCCCTGTCTGTTTAGTAGTTGGTCTAAATGTGTGGAAGGCTCTACGGCTTTGCACTGCTGGTATGTTCTCCACAGCTTTAAACAATGTCTTAGTGACTGCATAGATGTCAGCATTCTGTAGAATGAGGAGAGCTTGTAGGGAGCGGATTTTTTTTTTTTTTTTTTTTTTTTAGCCTCCTAGCATTGAGCAGTAACAGCTTTAGATTTTCTTGGTTTTGACTTGCTGTGTCAGAAGTACTTTCAGTTTGGCATTGCCTAAAAAAAGGCACTATAGGGCTGGACACTGTTTTAGCTAATATTTGAAAGCCTAGAAGGGAGAGGTACAGACCATCTATGGCAAAGCAGCATAGTCTGCTGACCATCTCCTCCCATACTGACACATATTGCACCCCTTATGATGACACCAGAAACTAAACTAGTTAGTAAAGTCAGTCATCTTTTGTTTGTATTGTGGTGGTATCCTTGGAGAAGGTAAAATGCTGCTCCATGCTAAGAGCATACTGGCCTGGGACACACATTCCCAGATCTGTGTGATGTTTCTCTTTATATAGTCTAGGGAGGTACATCTCTGGTCATTTACACCCACATTGACTGTGACTTGAATCATACTGGTACTTGTGGTCCAATGACCTGAGTGTAGGTGAAATGTGGCATATCCTGGCCCCTGATAAGCAACTATGACTTTCTCCTTACTCAGCCTGTTGTGAGAGACATTAATGTGTCTCATAATGGAGTGTCCAATGACCAAAATGTTGGATTGTGTGGTGGTTTGCTTTATAGTCTTAGAAGTAGAGACTCCATGAGATGTGGCTGCATGTGTTAATGTGGGTGTTGTTTTGAAGAATGCATTTGGGGCTGTTTGGTATTTATGTGTACATCATCTAGGAGGTCTTTGGATTTTAGGAAGGTTACATTTAAGTGCCTCAGCATATGTCTGTGTCTGCTTTCAACTGTGTGCGATGGGTGCAACGTTTGTATTACTGACAACCTTATTGACATTAGTAGTGCTTTTATGTGAGAGCTGTGCCTCCAGTGATATTGTATAAATACAACTGTCACGTACCAGATCAGTTTCTTTGAAAATTAGCTGAATGTCAGTAAACATGAGGCAATTTTTGCATTGACTCAGGATGCCCATATCCACAAAGCTGGTAATGGAGATAGTCAAAAAGTTCATAGCCATAGCAGCAGACCCTTTTTTATTGATTACACAGGTGCAGTGAGAATATAAAGTAATGTCAGGAGTTTCTGGTTTGCAACGTTGGGGGCAGTGCTTGCCCCTGCAAACTAGTTTCACTGTGTGAAACTAGGTATTTGTGAAATTTCAGGGGTGCTTTTACACAAAAAATGTCAACTCAAGGCATTTGCATCTAGACAGGGCACTACCAAATAGTTGAGGGGAAACTAATGAGTAGACACTGATAATTACAATTATACAATTTATTGTTATTTACTTGATTAGATGCACTATTTATAGTGATTGTTTTAGTGTGTGTGTATTCTCCTTGAAGGCAAACTAGCCGAGACATCAGAGAACGAATACATTTCATTTTATTGGGTCACTGGTTTGTGGTTTTATTTTGATTTTCATTTTTGTTTCTTGTGGTTTTATTCATTTCTCGTTATGGCCGGTGACCCTAATATGGATATTCTGAGAGTTTTTTGTGATAATCAGCTAGATCCACAGCAATGTCCCCTGGGCAATTATTTTTGGCAGATTAATGGCTCTACATCTGCATCTATGGCTGTTATTGGATCCCGTGCTGTTCGGAAAGATCCTACTAATATGTGGCCTAAATGGGAGTCTGTTTGAAATAATCGTCTTTTGGACTCTTTTTCTGGTGTGAGTAGAAGGTTTGAAGTTGGTCTCAATTCAGAGACTAAGACCATGTGTGAGTTATTGGAGAAATTACTTTTCAAAGAAACTTAATTTGTTCTTAATATACACAGTTTAAATAAATATAGAGATTTGGATATCACTCCCCATGGATTAAGGACTTACAAGGACCCCGCTGCCCCTTTTGACATTAATGATGAGAGGGACATTGAGTTTCATAAAAGATGGGTGCACGCAGTGCATAAGTGTACGCTAGAATGGGTCACTATACTTATTGAGCATGATAGGTGTAAACAGCTCAAATTACAAAGTAAAATTAGTTCATTATGCAATGACCTGATTTCTAAAACTAATTCTGAGGCTGTTGATAAAATTTTGAACGATATTAACATGACTTTGGAAGGTTATGAAAAGAACATCATGGGTAGTAAACTTAAGAGGGAAATCCGTGACTACGATAGTGGTATGCCCTTTCAGTCCAGCTCCAAACGGAAGAAAACAAAACGCCGAGTTTCTTTTTGAAACCAGCTTGGTGAGCAATCTTCTTTTTCTTCAGCACATGGTTCCACTATTCGTCCATCTTCAGATGAGGAAGATCGTTATAGTTTGAATCAGAAAGAGTATCCGCTATTACCTCAGCCTCATAATGGGGCACAATTTAAACAAACTTTTCATAGCGGAACTCATATGCCCTTCGGGGCCCATAGAATAAAAAACTTTTTGAGAGGGACAATGTGCTGGGTACTGGCAACAACAGCCACAACAGTCTCAATATTTTCCCCAGTCAAAAAGGGGTAAACGGTAATTGTACTACTTTCATTGTTAATTTGTCTGGTTTTTGTTTAACTGATTGTGAAAAAGCTGTCCTGGAACGTGGGCTTAAATTTGTTCCCACTGTTAAACCCAGTCTACATGAAATTAAATGTGATATTATTAAATTTGCTAGGAAATTGCAACTTAGAGCATTATTCAATAATGAGGTTGATTTTTTTTTTAGACAATGACTCTGATAGAAGTGAATTGTCTTTTGATACTGACAGCTTTTATTCATGTGTCTCTGATAATGGTTGCAATGCCTATTAATTATTCGACACTAGCAAAATTTCTGTGAAAAGTGATTATATTCCTGTTTTCAATAATGAAAATGTGTTGCAATTTTATAAGATGTTGAGTTTCTCTGTAGAACAGGAAGTATGTGAAAAAATGTAAATCAAGTTGCAAGAAATTTGTGAGCAATAACCATTTTTAGTTTGCTCACAATCCTCCTTTCATATATTAAATGACAATGTGAAATGAAATATTCACAAGTAAGAGCAAGGAGAACTGGAAGGTAATGCACAATAATGGAATCATGTAGTGGAGAATTGGGTTGAAGAGCATATAATGGAAAAATTTAGAAATTATTGCAAGAAGCAGTGCTTTAGCAAGAAGGAAATTTTAACACAGAAGGATAAAATGTAAGGAAAGAAGAGAGGGTTGTAATGGAAAATAAATATGACCTACTTGACACAGGAAGAGGAAGAAGAACAAGTATTGGAAATTACTGGAGAGTCAAGTTCAGGTGATGCAGTTTATAAAGGCAGGGTAAAGAACAGTAAATGAAAAACAAAATATGTAGAAAAAAAGATGAGAAAAGGAGAAGTTTAACATTAAAGTGGTGTTAAATTTAAGTAACAAAGAGTGATATGAGAAAATTGGTAGGGCTTGACTGGTGTAAAAAGGTGATGCTAATGTAAATTGTTTGTAAGATATAAGGTGTTGAGACAAGTAGAAGAGAAACGCTTAGTTATGTGGACAATAGGTGAGGCTCTATGTTTTAGAATTACAGTACTTGTTAAAAATGAAAAGGTGAAAATGGTACTAATATGAAGCATTTACTTCATAAAACCCAGTGAACTGAAAGTACAAAAAAATACCTGAAATAGAGAAATGTGAATAAATTCATTTTAGTTGTTTTTTGCAGGGTCAGGACCCTGCACCCTCTGATCTGGGGAGCAAGCCCCGGCTCAAATTTATATATACCATCTCAGTGGTCACACATATTCGAAAAATGAGAAATCTCCCAAAAGAGAATGGTTGCTGTCACACACTATGAAATTGTATGAGCAATAATTTCATACAGGGAACAGAATCTGATGTTATGCCATTTGTCTTTTTTCAATGTGCTACTGACACTCGAGCAATTTCACTTCAAGCAACTGCAAGCAAGTGAAAATGAAGACTGCAACAGTAATGTTAGCCACTAGAGTATTAACATGTGAAAACAAAATGAAGCCAGTGATATTAATTGTGGTTATGTACTGTATATACAAAAGTGGGGGAAAGAAAAACATTTGAAAAGATAAAAAAGGAAATAATCTGTTATTATATTAGATGACTTTTAATACCAATTGAAGGGAAAAAAGGCAAAGTAAAAAGTAACGTCTTTCGGCTTTTCCTGGTTAGGGGTCGCCACAGCAGAACGCCAGTCCGCTTATGATTTGCAGTAGATTTTTACGGTGCCAAGGTGCCAGCATGATGCCCAACCTTCAACGAAGGCACACCCATTCATTCACGTACCTACCTGCATGTCTTTAAATGTCACTTGACCCCTGGGAGGACATGCAGACTCCACACAGGTACTCCAGCGGAGAATCGAACCTCTTGCTGTGAGGCGACAATGCTAACTGCTGCACCACCGCGGCCTTTTTAGAAAAAAAGGCAAAGTGTAATGCAGGATATTAAAGTATTGAAAGAAGTAATGAAAAATGACAGGAAATTAAAGGGAATTTGCATACAAGAGAAGGAGTCTAAGAACAGAAATAAATTATGTAATATGTTCAGAAGATATGAGAGAAATTAAAGGATGAAGTAAAGCAGTAGTTTTTTCTG